>NW_020854246.1:48651-117328 GCF_000972845.2 Larimichthys crocea | reverse complement strand
GGTGATGTTGTGTTGTACGGTGGGTGTACCTGATGCTGTGCGGTGTGATGTGTGGATGTACAGGTGTGGTGTAACTGGAGTGCTGGTGCGTGTGATGCTGTGGTATGTACGGTGGGTGTACCTATGCGGTGCGTGTGATTGGTTGTTTTGTACAGGTGTGGGGTACCTGATGCGGTGCGTGTTGATGTGTGTTTGTACAGGTGTGTGTTAACTGAAATGGCTGTGCGTGTGATGTGTGGTTAATGGTACAGGTGTGTGTACCTGATGCTTGTGGCGTGTGATGTTGTGTAGGTACAGGTGTGGGTGTACCTGAGCCTTTGCGTGGGATGGTGTGTATGGGTACAGTTGTTACCTGAGGCTGTGCGTGTTATGTGTTTGTACAGGTGTGTGGTATCCTGATGGCTGTGCGTGTGAAGTGTGTGTATGTCGGTGTGTGTACCTGATGCGGTGTGTGAATTGGTGTTGTTGTACAGGGTTGTGGGTGTAACCCTGATGCCTAGTGCGTGGGAGGTGTGTTTTGGTAACGAGGTGTTGGTACCTGATGCGGTGTGCTGAGGGTGATGTGTGTGTTTGTACAAGGTGTTGGGGTGTACCTGATGCCTGTGCTGTGATGTGTGTTATGTACAGTGTGTTTACTGATGGCTGTGGCGGTGATGTTGTATGTACAGGTGTGTGTAACCTGATGCGGTGCGTGTGATGTGTGTTTGTCACAGGTGTGTGTACCTTATTCACTGTGCGGTGATGGTTGTGTATGTACAGGTGTGGTGTGTACCTGATAGCCTGTGCTGTGGTGATGTGGTAATGTACAGGTGGTGTGTAGCCTGATGGCTGTGCGTGTGCTGTGTGTATGTACAGGGTGTGGTGTACCTGATGCTGTGCGTGTGATGGTGTGTATGTACAGGTGTGTGTGACCTGATGCTTGCGTGTGATGTGGTGGAGGTTAGCAGGGTGTGTGTACGATGCTGTTGCGTGTGATGTGTGTTGTAACAGGTTTGTTACCTGATGCTGTGCGTGTGAGGTGTGTTGTTGTACAGGTGTGGTGTACCTGGATGCGGTGCGGTGTGATGTTGGTGGTTTGTAACAGGTGTGTGTGTACCTGATGCTGTGCGTGTGATGTGTTTGGACAGGTGTGTGTACCTGATGCTGTGCGGGTGATGTGTTGTGATGTACAGGTGTGTGTAACTATTGCGGGACGTGTGGGATGGTGTGTATGTTACGTGTGTGTAACCTGATCTGTTTGCGGTGTGATGTGTGTATGTTACAGTGTGTGTAACTGATGCTGTGCGGGGGTGATGTGGTGTATGTACGGGTGTGGTGTACCTATGCTGTAGTCGGTGTGATTGTGTTTTTGTACGGGTGTGTGGTACCTGATGCTGTGCCGTGTGATGTTGTGTATGACGGGTGTGTGTAACCTGAATGCTGTTTGCGTGTGATGTGTGGATGTACGGGGGTGTGTACCTGATGCTTGCCGTAGTGATGTTGATGTTTGGTACGGGTGTGTGTACCTGATGCTGTGCGGGTGAGGGGTGTTTGTAAAGGGTGTGTGGTACCTGATGCTGGGCGTGTGATGTGTTTTGTACGGTGTGTGTACCTGATAAGCTGGTGCGTGTGATGTGTGTTGTACGGGTGTGGTGTACTGATGCTGTGGCGTGTGATGTGTTTGTACAGTGTGGTGTACCTGATGCTGTGCGTGTGATGTGTGGTTTCCCTCTGTTGTCGGGAGGAGTACTGACAGTGGGGGCGGGCTTTCTTTAGATACGTCATCCTGAGAGAGGGCATCACACTTCGTACACACCACCACACCACCACAGCAGCACACACACACACAACACGCACACACACCACCACAGCACACAGAACAGTGTTAGTTGCATGTCTTGAGCGCTGCGCGGTGGTCACCAACGAACAACGCCCAAAAACCATCTGTGAGTGAGTGAAAGGACAGGAAGTGGATTGGAAAGGACAGGAAGTTAATCTGGCAGGTCTGTGTTACTGAGTTGGACAGGAGAGGATGGTGGGTGGTGGGGGGAGAGGTGAGGAGCCATGAGAGGGGTAGAGAGAAGCTAAGCTGGCCGTTACCCTTCCACAGAGAAGGAGGTGGAGGGAAGAGGAGAGGAGGAGGAAGGCTGCAGGAGGCTCTGCTGGGAAGGAGGAAGAGGAGGCGTCTTTCTTCTTCTGCAAGAAGGCGCCGGCCGACGCCGAAGTCATGTGGATACACGGCTGCAAAGTTGGAGGGGGGAGAGATGAGGGTGGGACGGGAGAGGAAGGAGGAGGGGGCAACGCCACAGCATTCAGGTACACACACATCCTGTACTACCCAACATCACACGTACAACCTCAGGTACACACACCTGTACATCACACACCTCACACGCAAGCACAGTTACACACACCTGTACATAACACACATCACACGCACAGCATCGAGTACACCCACCTGTTTACAACACACATCACACGCACAGCATCAGTACCACACACCTGTACATACAAAACACATCACACCGCACAGCATCAGTACACACACCTGTAAACACACACACAAACGCACAAGCATCAGGTACACACACCTGTTACATACACACATCACACGCCCAGCATCAGGTACACACCTGTTTATAACCACACACACCACGCACAGCATCCGGTACACCACCTGTACACACTACACCAATCACACGCACACAGCATTTCAAGTACCCAGAACAGGTACACAAGTACCCACACATCCACACGCACAGCATCAGGACACCACACCTGTACATTACACACATCACACGCACAGCATCCAGGTTACACACCCTGTACATTACCACACACACACGCACAGCCCGGACACACACACTGTACATACACACATCACACGCACAGCATCAGGTACACACACCTGTACATACACACATCACACGCACAGCATCAGGTACACACACCTGTAAACACACATCCACACCGCACAGCATCAGGTTACACACACCTGTACATACCACACATTCACCAGCACCGCACACGCACAGCATCAGGTACACACACCTGTACAAACACACATCACACGCACAGCATCAGGTACACACACCTGTACATACACACATCACACGCACAGCATCAGGTACACACACCTGTACATACACACATCACACGCACAGCATCAGGTACACACACCTGTACAAACACACACACCTGTACACACTGCTGTGTGATGTCATCTGTGTTTTTACTGGTTCAGATTTTGGGGGCGGAGCATCATCACGTAGCATCTCTGACCCAGACCAGGACCTGGACCGAGAGGTACCTGTCTGCCTGTCTGTCACTCTGACCTGTCTGTCTGTACCTACCTGTCTCACTGACCTCTCTCTCTCTGTACCTGTCTCTCTGAGCTGTTTGTCTCTCTCTGTGCGTGCGTGCGTGCGTGCGTGTGTGTGTGTGTCTCTATCTCTCTCTGTACCTGTCTCTCTCTCTGACCTGTCTGTCACTCTCTCTGACCTGTCTGTCTCTCTCTATGACCTGTCTCTCTGTCCTGTCTCTATGACCTGTCTCTCTGACCTGTCTGTCTCTCTCTATGACCTGTCTCTCTGTCCTGTCTCTATGACCTGTCTGTCTCTGACCTGTCTCTCTCTCTCTGACCTGTCTCTCTCTCTCTGACCTGTCTCTCTCTCTCTGACCTGTCTGTCTCTCTCTCTGGACCTGTCTTTCTCTGACCTGTCTGTCTCTCTCTCTGGACCTGTCTCTCTCTGACCTGTCTCTCTCTCTCTCTCTGACCTATCTCCCTCTCTCTCTGGACCTGTCTCTCTCTGACCTGTCTGTCTCTCTCTGACCTACCTGTCTCTCTGACCTGTCTCTATGACCTGTCTGTCTCTCAGCCGGACTCGGACTCCACCAAACACTCGACCCCGTCTAACAGCTCCAACCCGAGCAGCCCGCCCAGTCCGAACTCGCCACACCGCAGCCAGCTCACCTTGGACGGCCTGGACATGGAGCCGTGAGGCCCCGCCCCCTGGACACCTGAGGGGAAGGGGCTAAATGAACCAATCAGGCTTCAGACTGAGTTTAAATTTTACTTGATTGAATGATTTTATTGTGGCGGGGTGTGTCTGAGCTTCCTGCTGCTTTTATATTTGTTGGATTTTACCTGCTGGGAAGCCCTGCCCCCTGGTTTTAACCCCGCCCCTGCTGATGGCTGCTGTGTGTTTGACCTTTGACCTTTAGTCTGATTGGCTCTGTGGGACCAATCGCCTCCTCTTCTCCTTTATTAAATAACTTCCTGTTAGCAGCTAAGCTAACTGTGGCTAACTTCCTGTCTGATGAGAAAACACTGAATGAATTTAAGTCTTTATGTTGCACATCGTCACGTCGTTGTAGGACAAAAAGAATCTTTGATTTTTCCTGTTGAACCCCCCCGAACCTGCAGGTGGAGCCAGGTGAGCCAGGTGAGGGGGGTGGGCACACCTGAACACTACTGCTTCCTCCAGAATCACCTGTTAACCAATCTTTGTAACTATGAAACATGTTAGCGGCCAATAAAATAATCTGAACCTGAGAGAGTGTCTGTGTGAGGGGAGAGGGAACACCTGGAGAGGAAACACCTGGACAGGTGAGAGAGGGAGAGCACCTGGACAGGTGTTTAATGTCTGTATAAAGTGTTTTTACTGTCCAATCAAATTTGAAGGTTATGACCTCATCGGGTCTGAAGAGTAACAGAACTGGGCGTGTACACAGAGTAACCGGGTCAGGCTCACAGACTGTAGGGCTGTGTCCGAAATCACTCACTCATTCCCTACTCCCTACTCCCTACATAGGGAAATAAATGTAGTGGACTATATAGTGAGCTTAACAGAAAAAATGTTCGGACACTTTCGGACACTTCTCTTGGCGCCGGTAATTACGTCATTGCTGTCGCACAATTAAAACGTACCACATTAACGTCGTCTCACATAATTCTTGTCCATTTACTACTGCATTTTTATTAAATTAGAGTCTTTTGATTACTGTCCTGTATGTTTTATTTTCGTGTTTTGTTTTCTATTTAAGCATCATCCTCATCCTCTCATCCATCCGCCGAAAAAAACATACACCGTTATTTTAGAAAACTCATGTAGCGCTATAGAAATGCCATCTACTGTCAGTCTGGCTGTTTGTGTTTTATCAATAATTCAATTATTTACTTTTTATTTACTTTTTTATTTCAATTTATTTCCTTTCCGCGCCCAGAGAACTTCTGGCAATGCATGATGGGATATCTTGCTTCGGTTAGTGACCATCGGATGTTCACTACATTTCGCGGTGAATTGTGGGATACATGCAGTGCACTATATAGTGGACACTAAACATTCGGACACCACTACAAAATGGCGTGGTCACTATATAGTGCACTACATAGTGGTTAGGGAGCGATTTCGGACACAGCCTAGGTCTGATAAGGTTTCATTGAATGATGTAATAGTTTCAGGTCACCTGTTGTGTGAGGTGGATCCTAATTGGTGACAAACCTTCCAGTGCAGGTGAGATTCGTCGTGATCAAGCTGCAACCTTCATGCCTGTGATGTGAAGTCAACACAGGAAGTGAAACACAACCTGCAGTTCCTCTAACGTCCACTTGAGGCTGGCTCCAGAAGTGAGTCAGTCTCCATAAGTCCCCATGTCCAAATGTCCAACTTCACAGCAGAAATAAACATGTTTACAGCCTGGTACAAAAAACAGTTTTGGTCTCTGTAGCTAATTTCCCCGTTCATGACAACTGTACTGAGGGTGAATTTATATACAACTCACCTGTTCACATTATATTAAGGCTTAAAGTTATGCAGGGTTAAGAGCGTGGACGCTTTGACTGACAGGTGGGCGTGGCCACTCAGCCGCCTCAGGTCAGCTGATGATCCTATGACCATATTTAGATCAGTCTGGAGGAGGAAGAAGCAGCAGGACTACAAACATGGCGGCATCCAGCGCTGCATAACGGTGACTGTCAGTGATGAGGCGTAAATATGACGTCATCATTAATGTTTACGTTTGTGTGTGTGTGTGTGCGCGCGCGTGTGAGTGTGTGTGTGTGCGCGCGCGCGCGTGTGTGTAAACATTAACACTGTGTGAACAGCAGATAGCGCCTATGACATGACGTCATCCATGTGTGTCAGGTGACCAAGCAGGAAGAGACAGAGCTCCGAGGATCAAACAGTCTGTGAAGACTTTTAATTTGAAAGGATCAGCACGAAAGAAGGTGAGCTAACAGGCTAACACACTGCTAACGAGATGCTAACAGGCTAACACACTGCTAACGGAATGCTAACAGGCTAACACACTGCTAAAAGACTGCTAACGGGAATGCTAACAGGCTAACACACTGCAAACGGAATGCTAACAGGCTAACACACTGCTAAAAGACTGCTAACGGGATGATAACAGGCTAACACACTGTTAACAGGCTAACACACTGCTAACGGGAATGCTAACAGGCTAACACACTGCAAACGGAATGCTAACAGGTTAACACACTGCTAACAGACTGCTAACGGGAATGCTAACAGGCTAACACACTGCAAACGGAATGCTAACAGACTGCTAACGGGATGATAACAGGCTAACACACTGTTAACAGGCTAACACACTGCTAACAGACTGCTAACGGGAATGCTAACAGGCCAACACACTGCTAACGGAATGCTAACAGGCTAACACACTGCTAACAGACTGCTAACGGGAATGCTAACAGGCTAACACACTGCTAACGGAATGCTCACAGGCTAACACACTGCTAACAGACTGCTAACGGAATGCTAACAGGCTAACACACTGCTAACAGACTGCTAACGGGAATGCTAACAGGCTAACACACTGCAAACGGAATGCTAACAGACTGCTAACGGGATGATAACAGGCTAACACACTGTTAACAGGCTAACACACTGCTAACAGACTGCTAACGGGAATGCTAACAGGCTAACACACTGTTAACAGACTGCTAACGGGATTTTAACAGGCTAACAGATTGTTAACAGGCTAACACACTGCTAACGAGATGCTAACAGGCTAACACACTGCTAACAGAGAGCTAACACACTGCTAACGGGATGCTAACAGACTGCTAACAGAGAGCTAACATGCTAACATGCTGCTGATTGTGACACAAACGTGGAGACAGAAACAGTCATGTGATTAAACTCATGTGATTAAACTCATGTGATTAAACTCGTGTGATTAAACTCGTGTGATTAAACTCAGATTATTCAGATCGTTTTGAAGGGAACAGAGAACATCTGCAGCTCAGGTCAGTTTAAAGATGTTAAAGTTTACCAGGTTTAATTAACAGGTGAGTTAATGAAGCACAGACAGACTCACCTGTCACCTGTGCACTGAACACAGACTGACCATACTAACCATGTATTATATGTTTGTACAAGAGTCTATTATATATATATATATAGATATATATTATATATAGAAATTATTAGATATATATATAGTATGTATGCACACCTTGCACAGTCTAAGACACATTTCTTGATGGACGCTGTAATTAGTTTGTGGTGCCCTCAAATAAAAATAACAGATAATTAAAATAAAACATTTTAATTTTGTTTTCACAGTATTGATCAGGTATCGTGTATTGATGATGTATTGATCAGGTATCATGTATTGATGATGTATTGATGATGTATTGATCAGGTATTGATCAGGGATCGTCTGTCTTTACAGGATGGATGATGTATTGATGATGTATTGATGATGTATTGATGATGTATTGATCAGGCATCGTGTATTGATGATGTATTGATCAGGTATTGATGATGTATTGATCAGGTATCGTGTATTGATGATGTATTGATGATGTATTGATGATGTATTGATCAGGTATTGATGATGTATTGATGATGTATTGATCAGGTATTGATCAGGGATCGTCTGTCTTTACAGGATGGATGATGTATTGATGATGTATTGATCAGGTATTGATCAGGGATCGTCTGTCTTCACAGGATGGAGGATGATGAACTTCCGTCAGCGGATGGGTTGGGTGGGCGTGGCTCTCTACCTGATGCTCAGCGTCATGGCGGTGTATTACGTCTTTGAGGTACACAGCTTCAGTTTGGAGCACGTGCAGAGAGGCGGGGCCAGCCCCTCTGCCCCGCCCCTCGTCATCAGCTGGTCTCAGAGCATCAGCGCTCGCCTGCCACCGCTTCCTGTCTGGATGTGGGCGTCTGTCTTCCTGCTGCCGTACCTGCAGCTCTTCCTCTTCCTGTTTTCGTGTACGAGAGCTGACCCCAGAGCGCTCGGTTACTGCGTCCTTCCTGTCTGCCTTGCCCTGCTCTGCAGCCGCCGCCGGCACGCTGCCAACAAACAGGCCAATCAGAGAGGCCCGCCACTCATCCACACATAGGGAGGTGGGCGGGGCGGGGCTGGGCGGGGCAGGGTGGAGGCGGGCGGGGCTGGGCACAAAGCTGTAAAACTGTGATGTCATTTCCTGTGTGCCTTTTTAAAACTGTTTAACACACAACTCTGCCCTGAGCACGGACTGTCAGGATGAACCCTCTGCCCTGAGCACAGACGTCAGGATCTACACTGCCCGGCACGGACTGTCAGGATGACCCTCTGCCCTGAGCACGCAGGACTGTCAGGATCTACACTGCCCTGGCACAGGACTGTCAAGGCTGAACCTCTCTGCCCTGAGCACAGACTGTCAGGATCTACACTGCCCTGAGCACAGACTGTCAGGATCACCTGCCCTGAGCAACAGCCTGTCGATGAACCTCTGCCCTGAGCACAGACTGTCAGGATGAACCCTCTGCCCTGAGCACAGACTGTCAGGATCTACACTGCCCTGAGCACAGACTGTCAGGATGAACCCTCTGCCCTGAGCACAGACTGTCAGGATCGACACTGCCCTAGAGATGTCACATGACACATGCCGGTTATTATTGTAACAATTCTATAAAAAACGAGTAGTTTTTTTTAGGAATCATTTTTATTGTGAAAAGCTTGACAAATTATTCAACTTCTAACTGACTGATCACCTGACATCATCTGCATTTGAAACATGTAACAGTGATGTCATCCTGTCTCAGGTGTTGGACGTGTTTCAGGTTTTGGATCTTTTAGCTGGAGGTTGTGATTCATATTTTGGAGGATCCTCTGGTTCTTCGTCTTCTTCATCACTGCCCTCCTCATCATCCTCTTCCTCCTCTGCAGGTAAAACACAGGTGAATCAGAAAACCTGTTGACACTGATGCACCTGTCCATCATAAACTGTGACCTCCTGTTGATCCACTCTGACCTGTGATCAGGTGATCCACTCTGACCTGTGATCACCAGTGATCAGGTGACCCACTCTGACCTGTGATCAGGTGACCCACACTGACCTGTGATCAGGTGACCCACTCTGACCTGTGATCAGCTGAACGGTGTCTCTGTCATTCGTACGTCTGTTCTCACTCTATGTAACTTTGGGCTCCGGGTCGGGAGAAGTACGTAACGCTTTACGGCACTAAGTCACACAGCAGCAACTATTTCACTGATTCTGGTGAAACTGGATCATATTTTATGGAGGAAATGTCTCTGAGACTGAAGACAACACCCTGATTATAAACTCAGACAGGACACAGGTGACAGACAGGTGACAGGTAACAGACAGGTGACAGACAGGGGACAGACAGGTGACAGGTAACAGACAGGTGACAGACAGGACACAGGTAACAGACACGTGACAGAGAGGACACAGGTGACAGACAGGACACAGGTGACAGACACGTGACAGACACGTGACAGACAGGACACAGGTAACAGACACGTGACAGACAGGACACAGGTGACAGACAGGACACAGGTGACAGACAGGACACAGGTGACAGACAGGACACAGGTAACAGACAGGACACAGGTGACAGACACGTGACAGAGAGGACACAGGTAACAGACAGGACACAGGTGACAGACAGGACACAGGTGACAGACACGTGACAGAGAGGACACAGGTGACAGACAGGTGACAGACAGGACACAGGTGACAGACACGTGACAGAGAGGACACAGGTGACATACAGCACACAGGTGACAGACAGGACACAGGTGACAGACAGCACACAGGTGACAGACAGCACACAGGTGACAGACACGTGACAGACAGGACACAGGTGACAGACAGGACACAGGTGACAGACAGGTGACAGACAGGACACAGGTGACAGACAGGTGACAGACAGGACACAGGTGACAGACAGGTGACAGCCTGTTTGCCTTGCAGCAGCAGCAGTCAGCTCACCTTCTGCGCAGACTCCGGTTTTTTCCCGCTCCACCAGCTGGTTGAGGATCGATGACACGTTCAGGTGCAGCTCGTGCACCGCGGCGATCACGGAGCTCAGGTCGTTGTCCACGCGCACGCGCACGCGCACTTTCTGCCGCAGTCCGTCTCTGGACTTCAGCTCAGCACACACGGCCGCCATCTTTACCACAGCCTGACGTCAGCACGCAGCGTGTGCTGCCTTCAGGGACCGTCTGTAAATGTCAAGCAGCAGAATAAACAGCTCCAGAAGTCTTTGAACGTCTCTTCTTATTATCACCGTTAACTGGGGCCACGTGCGGTCAGCAGCGAGCCCACCTGAGGCGGCACACCTGTAGGTCAGCAGCTGATTACAGAAATAACTGACGTCACATGACACGTGAACGCACCACACGGCTCTGTAAGGTGAACTTCATCTGATGACGTCACAATAAACGGATATGTTTTTATTCAATTTGATTCTTTTTATTTCCGGTTTAAACGGGCTGACCTTTGACCCCGGGATGCCGCCAAATACAATCTGCGGAAATAAACCGGAAGTCGTCATTGGCGCTAGCAGCAGCTAGCGGTGTGCTAACAAAGCTCCGCGGATCAGCCCCAGCTGATTATTGATTATTGATCCGGTCTGTAGGTCTATAGGCGGACTCAGCCTGCTGCAAGGTCCGGTCCAAGGTCCGGTTCGGTTCTTCTTTGATTCGGTAAGTTTGTTTTTATTCACGTCACGTTAGTTAGCATGAGCTAACATGCTACATGGAGACAACGACGAGCTGATCATGTCCAGCTGTAGAGGACAGATGTGTCGTGTCCAGCTGTAGAGGACAGATGTGTCGTGTCCAGCTGTAGAGGGACAGATGTGTCGTGTCCAGCTGTAGAGGGACAGATGTGTCATGTCCAGCTGTAGAGGACAGATGTGTCGTGTCCAGTTGTAGAGGACAGGGACAGATGTGTCGTGTCCAGCTGTAGAGGGACAGATGTGTCGTGTCCAGCTGTAGAGGACCGGGACAGATGTATCGTGTCCAGCTGTAGAGGGACAGATGTATCGTGTCCAGCTGTAGAGGGACAGATGTGTCATGTCCAGCTGTAGAGGACAGATGTGTCGTGTCCAGTTGTAGAGGACAGGGACAGATGTGTCGTGTCCAGCTGTAGAGGACAGGGACAGATGTGTCGTGTCCAGCTGTAGAGGACCGGGACAGATGTATCGTGTCCAGCTGTAGAGGGACAGATGTATCGTGTCCAGTTGTAGAGGACAGATGTGTCGTGTCCAGTTGTAGAGGGACAGATGTGTCGTGTCCAGCTGTAGAGGACAGGGACAGATGTGTCATGTCCAGCTGTAGAGGGACAGATGTGTCATGTCCAGCTGTAGAGGACAGATGTCTCATGTCCAGCTGTTGGTAGTGTTGGAGAGGAGGTCCTCTCTGCAGAGCTGGAGGTCTTCAGGAGGTCTGTGAAGGTAGAGAGGGACGCCCCTGATCTGTAGGAACTGGTCGGATGTTCCACCAACGGGGAACAACAGACAGAAAAGTTTGGACTGTCCTGAGCGTACGGGTGGACAATAACGTACAGACAATAAACAAAGAGCAACGGACAAAAACAGTCAGTCAGTCAGTCAGTAGAGTCGAGCTTTTTGTCCTGAGAATGTTTGTCTAATCATTATATTTTGTTATATCATTTTGTTTGTTGATGTTGTTGTCTGGTTGTTGATGTTGTTGTCTGGTTGTTGACATCGTCTGGTTGTTGTCTGTCTGGTTGTTGATGTTGTTGTCTGGTTGTTGACGTCCTCTGGTTGTTGATGTTGTTGTGTGGTTGTTGTCTGTCTGGTTGTTGATGTTGTTGTGTGGTTGTTGTCTGTCTGGTTGTTGATGTTGTTGTCTGGTTGTTGTCTGTCTGGTTGTTGATGTTGTTGTGTGGTTGTTCTCTGTCTGGTTGTTGACGTTGTCTGTCTGGTTGTTGTCGTTGTCTGTCTGGTTGTTGTCGTTGTCTGTCTGGTTGTTGACGTTGTCTGTCTGGTTGTTGTCGTTGTCTGTCTGGTTGTTCTCTGTCTGGTTGTTGATGTTGTTGTGTGGTTGTTGTCTGTCTGGTGGTTGACGTTGTCTGGTTGTTGATGTTGTTGTGTGGTTGTTCTCTGTCTGGTTGTTGACTTGTTGTCTGGTTGTTGTCTGTCTGGTTGTTGACGTCTGTCTGGTTGTTGTCTGTCTGGTTGTTGACGTCTGTCTGGTTGTTGACGTTGTTGTCTGGTTGTTGTCTGTCTGGTTGTTGACATTGTTGTGTGGTTGTTGTCTGTCTGGTTGTTGACGTTGTCTGTCTGGTTGTTGACGTTGTCTGTCTGGTTGTTCTCTGTCTGGTTGTTGATGTTGTCTGGTTGTTGATGTTGTTGTGTGGTTGTTGTCTGTCTGGTTGTTGACGTTGTCTGGTTGTTGATGTTGTTGTGTGGTTGTTCTCTGTCTGGTTGTTGACTTGTTGTCTGGTTGTTGTCTGTCTGGTTGTTGACGTCTGTCTGGTTGTTGTCTGTCTGGTTGTTGACGTCTGTCTGGTTGTTGACGTTGTTGTCTGGTTGTTGTCTGTCTGGTTGTTGACATTGTTGTGTGGTTGTTGTCTGTCTGGTTGTTGACGTTGTCTGTCTGGTTGTTGACGTTGTCTGTCTGGTTGTTCTCTGTCTGGTTGTTGATGTTGTCTGGTTGTTGATGTTGTTGTGTGGTTGTTGTCTGTCTGGTTGTTGACGTTGTCTGGTTGTTGATGTTGTTGTGTGGTTGTTCTCTGTCTGGTTGTTGACTTGTTGTCTGGTTGTTGTCTGTCTGGTTGTTGACGTCTGTCTGGTTGTTGTCTGTCTGGTTGTTGACGTCTGTCTGGTTGTTGACGTTGTTGTCTGGTTGTTGTCTGTCTGGTTGTTGACATTGTTGTGTGGTTGTTGTCTGTCTGGTTGTTGACGTTGTCTGTCTGGTTGTTGACGTTGTCTGTCTGGTTGTTGACATTGTTGTCTGGTTGTTGACTTCTGTCTGGTTGTTGACGTTGTCTGTCTGGTTGTTGACTTGTTGTCTGGTTGTTGACGTCTGTCTGGTTGTTGACGTCTGTCTGGTTGTTGACGTTGTCTGGTTGTTGTCTGTCTGGTTGCTGCAGGTTTTTGAAAGCTGAGGATGTCGGAGGAGCAAACCGTCTCTCTGGTTGATGTTCTGGAGGAAGATGAAGAGTTGGAGGAAGAAGCTTCAGCTGTGTTGGCAGGAAGTGACTCTGATCACTGCTCGTATCCTCAGGTTAGTATGAAACTAATCTTCAAATGTCATCAAGCACCATCACACCTCCATGCTTCAGGGTGGGAACCACACAGCAGAGACCAGCCGTTTACAAAGACACGGTCTGAACTAGAACTCTCAGATTTGGACTCTCAGACCAAAGTCCAGGTGTTCTCTGCTCTGATGTCCATTCAAGTGTGTGTTGGTCTCCATCAGTCATTCAGACCATGAAGGTGATTCACACAGTCTGAACACTTCATGTTGAATGCTGTCTGCTGTTCATTGTTGATCTGTGATGAATTTATCTGCAGCAGAGCTAACTCTGTGTGTGTGTGTGTGTGTGTGTGTGTGTGTGTGTGTGTGTGTGTGTGTGTGTGTGTGTGTGTGTGTCTGTCTGTCTGTCTGTCTGTCGCAGGGCTATGTGAAGCGTCAGGCTCTGTACGCCTGTAACACCTGCACACCAAAGGGAGGCGAGGCAGCCGGAGTGTGTTTGGCCTGTTCATACAAATGTCATGAAGGTCACGACCTGTTCGAACTTTACACCAAGAGGTCAAACATGCTTTAAACATTTTATATGTTCATGTGAATCATCAACTTTATGAAATTTAATCTTCAAATAATCCAGATTAAAATCCTCAGAGTAACAATCTGATTTATTCTCTGTCATCTGATGTCACTCTTCCTCTCTGGTTTCTGTAGGAACTTCCGCTGTGACTGTGGAAACAGAAAATTCTCCGAGCTGCAGTGTAAACTTTACCCCGTGAGTTCAATGACCAGTACTGATGTTGTATGTTAACCCACAAAAATACACACAGGCTGATGCTGTGTAGATTAACACACACGTTAACCTGACCTGTGTTTGTAGTCCATACACTCGTTCTGTTGACGTGGTGTGTCGAGGTGACTGTCAGTCCACAATAGAATCCAGATAGATGTAGAAATAGAATAAATAGTAACAGTTAACCTGCAGCATCGACACACTGCAGACGTTATTCCCCGATAAACTGACAACACACACTCAGAAAGGAGACAGTGGGATACGTTATAGGTGATGAGGCTGTGCCCATCACCAGGTGATCTGAAGGGGGCAGTGAGGGGCTTAACATGTGTAAACATGATGAGGACACACAGGACAGCTGATGTAGTTGTCGTCCTGGTTTAACTTCGGTTGGTCTTAAAAACGACCTCTGGACATGAGGTCTCAGCTCAGGTGGTCATACAGCTCGTCCAGGGTTTGGTCAGTGTGTGGTGGACTTAAACCAATGTGAACTCCCTCAGGAGTAGGTAAGGGCGGGATCTGATCCTCAGGTGCTCCACGATAGAACAGCTAAATGAGGAAAGGAGGAGCTCGTCTGTCTGTTCAACATGTTTCTGTATGTGTGTGTGTGTGTGTGTTTCAGGAGAAGGACGAGGTCAACACTCTGAACAAATACAGTCATAACTTCTTTGGAGTTTACTGTACCTGCAGCCGGCCTTACCCAGACCCAGACGACCAGGTGAGACACACCTAACCCTTACCTGACCCCCACCTGTCCACCACATGTTGGTTCCATGATTTAAATATGTCTTTGTGTCCAGGTAGAGGATGAGATGATTCAGTGTGTGGTGTGTGAGGACTGGCTGCATGGCAGGGTAAGTCCAAGACGCAGGTAGCAACAGCACACCTGACAGTACACCCGACAGTACACCCGACAGTACACCCGACAGTACACCCGACAGCACACCCGACAGCACACCCGGCTGTACACCCGGCTGTACACCTGACAGTACACCTGGCTGTACACCTGACAGCACACCCGGCTGTACACCCGGCTGTACACCTGACAGTACACCTGGCTGTACACCTGGCTGTACACCTGACAGTACACCTGACAGCACACCTGGCTGTACACCTGACAGCACACCTGACAGTTCTACTGTCACTGTAACTATATTGTAACTTTGGTTACGGTGTTTGTTTACAGCACCTGGGCTGTGTGGTTCCTGACTGTGTGGAGCTTCAAGAGATGATCTGTGAAACCTGTATGAACAAAAACCCTTTCCTCTGGACCTACGCTGCTCACCTGGCAGGTAAGTACTCCTGTTACCAATGGTAACCAAGCAGATAAAGGAGGATTACAACTTTTATTGATAGCACTCCTTTCATATGTACAGATAACTAAGACACTGACACACGTGTCATTCAGGACAGGCTCTATAGACACACACTCCATCTGTGTGTTCAGGTGTGAGCATCATAATTTGGACCAATTACAGCCTAATAACAGACAACAGGTGTCCAGGTGTCTGTTCTATGATGTACTTCCTGTTCAGTTCCAGGTGCAACCGTAGAGGTGAAGGAGGAACCAGGAGCAGATGACTCAAACACAAACCTTCCTAACAAAGAAGATAAGGTGAGAGGATTAGGACGTCAGGTGGTTACCATGGTAACAGTAGGTATCATTACGTCCCATTCAGGCCATAGTGATCCATCTAAAGAGTTTCTGAGGTGTTTGGGTCCAACGACAAGAACTTCAGTTCTGTCTGAAACATCAGAAAGTTGCAGCTCATCAGTTTTTATATATTTTTATGTATTTATTATACATTTATCATATATTTATATATATTTTCTTAAAGCAGTTTAAAGCTTAGTTAACTGATTTATCTCAGGGGTCACCTGAACAATGATCACATGATGAGCCAATAGTGGACTATCATGTTCAGTTTGCAGCTTCTCACTAACCAATCATCTGTCAGTGTGATGATGTCATCCAGCCGAGCTGTAAGCGGAGCCGTGAGGACGCGGAGCCAAGCTGCAAACTGAAGCAGCTACAGGCGATTGGCCAGAAAAGGGGCCAATCAGGAGCTGTGTTCTGGCCCTCGACATGGCGCTCCAAACTCTGCTCCTGCAACACTTGCCAGGTAAAATTCATCTGAGCAGTGATGATGTCAGTGATGATGGGTTTGTTTAGTGTGTGTACCTGATGACTGTGCTTGTGTTTAATGTTTTCTTCAGGAGAGTCTGTCTGGTGCCAGTCTGTCCTTTCTGTTGGACGAGTCGGACACTGTCCTCGCCTACGAAAACAAAGGAAAGAACAACGAACAGACGCAACAAGGAAATGATCCTCTGATGTCAGCGCTTGACAACCTGAACCGAGTGCAGCAACTCGAAATTATTCACGGTAATCATGAAACGATTAGTCCTGCACACACGTCCTCACCGTCTGTTTCCTGTCTACCTTCTGTACATCCACCTGAAGACAAATCTGCCTCCACCACACATCGTCAAACTGCAGTCGATCACATGATGCACCAAACTTTAACCATGTCTCCGTTAAACAGACACAAACCTGTCTGTCCAGGTGGGATAAGACATTCGATCCTTGTTGTGGGTCAGTAAAGGATGCTTATTAACACTCCTACCATAATCTTCTTCCATTTACTGGCTATTTACTTCCCAATCCTGTAAGATGTCTGCAGACAGCCGCCTCCTGGCCTCATGGACCCCCTCCCGGCCTCATGAACCCCAGGCCCCATGGCCTCCTGGCCTCCTGGCCCCCTGGCCTCATGGCCCCCTGGCCTGATGATGGGTTTGTTTGGTCAGTTTACCTGATGACTGTGCTTGTGTTTAATGTTTTCTTCAGGAGAGTCTGTCTGGTGCCAGTCTGTCCTTTCTCCTTGCGTCCTGGCCTCATGGCCTCCTGGCCCCCTTGCGTCCTGGCCTCATGGCCTCCTGGCCCCCTTGCGTCCTGGCCTCATGGCCTCCTGGCCCCCTTGCCTCCTGGCCTCATGCCCCTATTGCCTCGTGGCCTCATGGCTTCATGGCCTTCTGGCCTTATGGCCTCCTGGCCCCCTTGCCTCCTGGCCTCCTGGCCTTCTTGCCTCCTGGCCTCCTGGCCTCATGGCCTCCTGGCCCCCTTGCCTCCTGGCCTCCTGGCCTCATGGCCTCCTGGCCCCCTTGCCTCCTGGCCTCATGGCCTCCTGGCCTCATGGCCTCATGACCTCCTGGCCCCCTTGCCTCCTGGCCCCCTTGCCTCCTGGCCCCCTTGCCTCCTGGCCTGATGATGGGTTTGTTTAGTTTGTGTACCTGATGACTGTGCTTGTGCTTAATGTTTTTATTCAGGAGAGTCTGTCTGGTGCCAGTCTGTCCTTTCTCCTGGCCTCCCAGCCTCATGGCCTCCTGGCCCCTCTTGCCTCCTGGCCTCATGCCCCTCTTGCCTCCTGGCCTCATGGCCCCTCTTGCCTCCTGGCCTCATGGCCCCCTTGCCTCATGGCTTCATGGCCTCATTGCCTCATGGCCCCCTGGCCTCATGACCTCCTGGCCCCCTGGCCTCATGGCCGCCTTGCCTCCTGACCTCATGGCCTCCTGGCCTCATGGCCCCCTTGCCTCCTGACCTCATGGCCTCCTGGCCCCCTGGCCTCATGGCCCCCTTGCCTCCTGGCCCCCTGGCCTCATGGCCCCCTTGCCTCCTGACCTCATGGCCCCCTTGCCTCATGGCCGCCTTGCCTCCTGGCCTCATGGCCCCCTGGCCTCGTGGCCCCCTTGCCTCCTGGCCTCATGGCCTCATGGCTTGGTTTTAAACTGAGAAGATTTTCCTTTCAGTAAAACTGATTGATCAGCTCATCCTGTCGTCCTCGTACAGTTACAGCAGATAACTTGAAGTCGTAGTCGTCAGATGTTTTTTATTGTCATATTGTTTCTCATGTTTTCTTTGTTCAATTGTGTCAGGATGAATTTCTTGTCTCATTTCTTACAGGAACAAATGAAAACATTTAAAAAGAACTGCATCTTTATTTTCTTATTTTTGTTTCAGGATACAACGACATGAAAACTGAACTGAAGGATTTCCTGCAGAGCTTTGCAGCAGAAGGAAAAGTGAGCACATGACTATCCACCTGTTGACCTTTGACCTGTTGTTGTTTGACTCCTGATGTCATGTGACTGTCTGTGCTCTGATAGGTTGTGACTCCTGAAGACATCCGCCAGTTCTTCGAACAGCAGCAGAGTCGGAAGAGACGGCGAGTCGATGCTGGACGCTTCTACAGTACCTGATGACCTTTAACCTCTGCTAATCTTGAAATAACCCTTTGACCTTTCCTGACCTCTGAAGGTCATCTTGCATCTTTTCTCTTCATGTTTCCTGTCACGGAGTCAGTTTTGTGGATTTTCTGGACATTTTAAAGTTTTTATGTTTTTAGCATCGTCTGTTTGAGGTCACCACGTTCATGTCTGTTTCCTTTTTAATGAAAACTAATAAAACTGAATCAATATGGAGTCTGATCATCAAGTCAATAAACCAAACTGCCACCAGAACTTGAGCTGGTTCCACAGGAGAGAAGCTTGATAGCTTGAGAGTCCAATTACAAGAACAAGAAGAGTTTAACATCAGAAAGTTGCAGCTCATCACTTTTTATATCCTTAAGGCATGCTTGGAATTTAGTTAACTGATTGGTTTCATCAGGCTTGATTGATAAATATAATTGGGTGTCGTCAGCATGACAATGAAAATTAAAGGAGTGATTCCTAATAACGTCCCCTAGAGGAAGCATATATAAACTGAGTAGAAGTGGTCCTAGCACAGAACCTTGTGGAACTCTGTGACAAACTTTGGTCTGCATGGAGGATTCATCATTGACGTGAACAAGCTGTAAACATAATATTTATCAGGTTCTACAGCTGTTCCTAAACTTCCTGTGTTAAATTAGTGCCTGTTGAGGGCAAGAGGTGATGAACTCTTCTCATTTGGGTGATCCAGGTTTTATTTCAGTGCAGTCTGGGTGTTGTAGTTGTTGGAACAAAGCTTTAAGTATTTCATGAACTGTAGTCGAGTAAAAGTATAAAATAAATGTACTTAGTTCCTTTATGATCCCGATGACTCACAGACTGTCTGTTCTGTGTTTGTGAGTCTGAGCAGATTTTAACCAGCAGGTCTGTTTCTACACATCAAACACAGTATGGACCTCCGTCACATCAAAGACCTCATGGACCTCCATCACATTAACACTTCCTCCTCCTCCTCTTTCTCCTCCTCTTCTCTCCTCCTCCTCGCCATTCTCACTCCACATTCAGTCTGAGCAAGCAGCTCAAAGCGAACACATCATCATCTGCACCATCAACAATAAACAACAAAGGAGCCAATCAAAGTCCAACAGGTGCTGCTCAGTCAGCAGGTGTTGGTTGCTGTGACGATGGTAAGCGCTGTCCTGAGGATGATGGGAAACGTTTCTGTGTCGACTCTGACTCGTCCAAAAGAAATCCTGAAGGATTCAAAGAAGATGATCTACAGCAAACCTCCCCGGAACAAGATTGGAGCGGTGGTGAGTCTCTGATAATGAAACATTAATCAGGGAATGGATTCATTCATTAACTAACTAATGAAGTAACCAATTAATGAATTTGTAAATAAAGTAACCTTTTGATGAATAACCAAACTGATTAACTAACAGAGGTGCTGTGAGTGTGTGAGAGTTTCAGGGTTCAAGTGAAGTTATACTTAAATATATTTAGTTATTCCTGAAGTTAATTATATACCTTTAATTATAGTTCTAGTTATTTTATTGTGTTGATGTGAAATCTGAAAGACTAGAATAAAGACTAAAGACCAGATCAAATACTAAAAACAGACTGAAATCTCGATTAGAGATTACAGATTTAAAAAGTCTAAAGTCTGTTTTTATTGTTTATCCTGATGATGTCATGTGATATTTCCAATGCCTCTGATTGGTTGTTTGTTGTCTTTAGGAAAGCTTCTTCATCATGTCTGTCTTTGCGGTGGCCATGTTGACTCCAGCTGCTTGGATCCTTCATCACCTGCCAGAGTACCACCAGAGGTCAAAACAGAGTCCAAAGACCTGAACATCATCTTCATCATCCTCATCATCAAAATATGGAACATGTAATAATAAATATTAAACTAAATCAAACAATCAGTCAGTTCAATAAGCATAAATATTCTGCATCTGTAGAACACAGCTGTCATTTCAAAATAAGATCAGCCTGTTCTGGATGTTGGATGTCATCTTTCTTCTTCTCTCTGGTACAAAGCAAAATTGTCCTGAAGTTTGTACAAACAGGAAGTGTTTGTGTGTTCAAAGATAAAATAAAGCTTCAGTTTGTGTGTTTGCGTTTGAGCAGGAAACGTCTCCATTTGTTTAGTTTATTCTGCTGGATTACAGAGTTAATCGCTTCCTGTTTGAGAAAATCAGTTCACACAGAGACGACGTGATCAGACCTGAAATACATAAACAAACTACAACACATGAACTCAGCTAGAACTTTAAACATCTTCCATTTTAATGTGAAATTCATTAATGACAGTAAAGATGCATCACTACAGGCAACTTTTTTCATCATTTAAACAAACAAAAAATCATGCAACAAAACCTGACATATAACAGCTCAGTCTAAACTGTAACGCCCAAATAAATACACACTCGTGTGAATGGCTAAAAATGAAGGAGACATCTGATTGGCTACAGATAAAATATAGATTCAACACTTAATGAATTATCAACATCCAAATATTTATAATCAGTTTTTGATGAAAACTGAAAATTCATTTAAATATATTTGTTGTCCTATGTTTATTCAAAACTAGAATCATAAGATAGAAAATATAAATAAACGTAAGTAAACATATATAAAATAAAAAAATATATAAAATATATTTTAAATTTATTTTATATATATATAGACAAATATATATACAACAATAAATATTGTGTGTAATTTTATGTTGAGTCCTTTATAAATCATTTTTTGAATCCCTCTGTGATAAGCCATCTGTGTGTAATGTGTGTGTGCAACACAAATATCAATAATAAATATTTCAATAATAAACTAGAATACAAGACACACAGAGAGATAGATAGACACACAGTAGATTAAAATGGGTCAGTTGAAACTGAACTCCTCATGTTTCCTTCCAGCCAAAGAAAGTTGAAAACACTGAACACTCATCTGATATTTTAAAGATGGAGGTAAATCATGAGCTGAAATGAGTTGAAGGTTCCTGGCAGTCGTTCAATAATAGGTGGTTGCTATGCTCTTTGGTATGATTGCTGTTTTTTAAAATATGAATAATGATGAAAGTCACTTCCAGCAACAATGAAAATGAGATATTATTAATAATGTTTTGGAGGAGCTCCATACTTTCAAGAGAGGCTTGAAAAAACTTAAATGGGTTAAACTGGTAGAAGTGTATGACCAAAACAAATATTAGTTTGCCTTCACTCATCCTCAAGTCCCTCGTCATGTATCAGGAAGCGGATCAAACCTCCAGGCAGTGGTAACTTCTTCAGATGTCGATGTCCAACCAGCTGCAAAATCTGCAACCTACAAAGGTGCAGAAGAGGACGCGGGGGAGCTGGAAGATAACCAGACAAACCAGTAACATAACCATAAACTACGAGACAAACCAGTAACATGACCATAGACTATGAGACAAACTATTACCATGACCGTAAACTACAAACTATGACTATGTTTACTGACCCGACCACCTGATTAATCAGTTATTGACTCACCTGCTTTGTCTTTGATCACACTCCAGTCTGGGTAACTGTTCAGGTGTTCCATCAGTCTGGAGCAGAGAGTTACATGGCCAACATAGTCCAATAGAACATCAATGATTGGTCCAGCCCAACGACAGATACTCGGGATGGAGATCATCTCACAGAACTGTCAATCAATTACACAAACAAACTTTTCTTTTACATGGGACTTGTCAGAGTTTCTCTGAAAGTGAAACTGTCTAACTTAAACAGTTTAAAATGTTTTGACCTTTTTGGTTCTTTTTCAACCACTTTGGTTCTTTTAGGTTCTTTTTGGACCTGTTGGGGGTTTTTTTTTTGACCTTTTTGGTTCGGTTTGGTTCTTTTTCCTTCAACAACGCTGTTGTGTATTGAAACATTTAAAACAGACTCAGTTCACCTGAACACCTGTTGTTTCCTGTGCCACTGGCAGGACTTGAAGGTCACCCCTCTCTGATCGGGTGGTTTTGAGTGGTGGATGAGGTTGACTGCCATAGACACAGTCAAAGCAGGAGAGGGCATGGCCTCCGTTGTCCAGCAGGTACTTAAACATGGGCAGGTATTTCATGGAGAATATGTAGACAGCAGGGAAGGTAGTGGGGTGTGTGGGGATGTCAGCGTTGATGTCAGCCCCATGCTCCACCAGTAAGGTGATGATTTGGATGCAGCCCATCCTTGCTGCCACCATCAGCGGCGTAAACACATCTAGGTTTGGGTTGGCACCAGCCTCCAGCAGCATACGCACTGCATCAATGTTGCTGTTAATGACAGCAAAGTAGAGCACTGTACTGCGGTGGTCCTCATACAGCTTAGATCGTTCATTAGACAGCTGAGCATTAACATCGAAACCCGCCTCAATCAGAACCTCTAGGACATCATTACGATTACGTTCAGCTGCAAGGTGGAGTGGACTGATGCCAGTCCGCCAGACTCTGACCTTACTGGTGACTGTGATCAACATGGAGACAATTCTGGAAAGAGAAAAGAATTAGACCAGAACAACCCTTGACCTGTAGGGAATTGGAATTAAAATCAAGTAGCTAATAGTCAGTGTACCTACGTGTCACTTCCTCTTTGGGCAGCAATGTGAAGTGGTAATAACCCATTCTTTCCTGGTTTGTTGGCATCTGCTTTTTGAGAGACGAGGAGCTCAATGATTTCTTCATGTCCATTTTTAGCAGCTTCATAGAGAGCAGTGGCTCCGTCAGGAGCCTGACTGTCAATGTCTGCACCTGCAGAGAAACAGTAGTTAGCAGTAGTAGTTAACAGGTAGCAGTAGCAGTTAGCAGTTAATAGTTAGCAGCAATCTGAGAAGATAAACTGTCTTGTTCATGTACCGTGTTTCACAAGTAAGCGCAGTGTTGCCAGCTGCCCGGCCTGAGCTGCAGTAAACAGCGGTGAGATGCCATACGTGTTGGTGAGGTTGTGTTTGGCTCCAGCCTTCATCAGCATCTCACAGATCTCCACATTGTTTTCATACACGGCTTCCTGCAGGGGGGTCCAACCCTGAATACAGTGAGTGTTCACTGCTACACCGTGGTTCAACAAGACTGCCACCAATCTAGGGCTGTTCCTCTCACAGGCTGCAGAAGAAATGAAAAAGAGTCATGGGTCACCCAAAACACAAACCAAAAACTACAGGAAATACAGAAACAGGTATACCCTAACCATGGAGAATCCAGCTATCTGATTGGTTCTCAGGTGTCAGTTAAAGTCATATACATATGTAGACTCAAAGTTAGTCCAGGCAAACAGTGAAATCAGCAGTTACTCTGGATAAATGCATCACCTAAATAAACAAAATGTCTGTCCACCCATCCATCCACAGGGCACATAGAGACAAACAACCATTCACACCAATTAACCTGTCCAGGTTCATGTGTTTGGACTGTAGGAGGAAGCCAGGGTACCCAGAGAGAGCCCACGCAGACACAAGGAGAACATGCAAAGTCCACACAGAGAGAACCAGCTGAGGTTTAAACCAGGAACCTTCCTGCTATGAGACAACAGTGCTAAACACTGCACCACTGTGCCACCCAAAGCAAAATTTAAAATGTTAAATATAAGCCTAACCTTAATCTTAGAGTGAATGATTTTAGAGACAGTCTAGTCTAACAGGTGAATTTACGGTCTGATCAGGTCAGGTCTGATCCAGATCAGCCAACAGTCTAGATTTTGAGCAGTAGGTGGCATCGGTAGGTTAGCATCAATGATGACTTGCAGTCTTTTGTAATGGTTGTAGATGAGGCCCTTAAAGATTCCCATTCTTTTTGACAAAAAGCCTCCAGGTCCTGTAAATTCTTTGGTTGTCTTGTGTGAACTGGACATTTGAGATGTGGCTCAATGATATTGAGGTCCGAAGACTGTGAAGGACACTGGATCCATATTTTTTTCTGCTGGAGCTACCGAAGGTTCAACTTGTCTTTTGGATCATTGTCATGTTAGAAAGTCCCATGGTGTCCCATGTCCAGCCTTCAGCCATGAATACAGTCCTCCAGTATTTGAATTTGCCATCAGAGCAGACATTTACCTCAATGCTTCACAGGAGGGATGGTTGACTGACTTTTGTGACCATAAAGTTCCATTTTAGTTTCATTACTCCAAATGACTTTGAGGCTTGTGTTGATGCTGTTTGGCCATTCAGACAGAACCATCTTTTTTCTGGAAAATCAACTGTGCAGCTTGTTGGAATACCTCCTTATTGTTCACCTTCACACAGCCACAACACTTTTTTGCAGAGAGGTCTGGATATAGCTTGTGGGGTTTTGTTTGCATCCTGTCCAAATTTTCTTGCTAGTTGTCTTTGTTGGTCATCCTGGTCGGCCTTGGTATGTACAGAACTTAATTTCCCACTTCTTTATCAGTGTTTAAACACTACTGATTGATTCAAATCTTATTTTCTTGTCTTGATTTATAATGTTCAACTACCTTTTCTTGAAGGTTTGACAGTTCTTTTGTTCAGAATACAGAAAAGTTAGTGCAGCTGAGAATTTTTTCTCATTTATATACAGACACTAATTCAGAGGTGTAGAAATGTACCTTTAATTGCCATTAAAGCCTGTGTGCAAATGGTATCTAACGTATTTATCAGGGTATCTAAAATGTTGATCAGGGTATCTAAAATGTTGATTGAATGATTTCAGTTGTTATGACGATTTAAAAAGGACACAATAATATGATAAGGAATGGCTTCATCTGACCACTATCCCTGAAAAGAGAAAAAAAGAAAGAAAAGGTTTTTCCATGATCAGTCTTTTTTTCCAAAAAATGGCCAATATTTTACAAATTCTGCTAGGATGATGTAGATTCATGAGGGCAACTTAATCTTTAGACAATGTCCTGGATGTAGGATGGCTCTGAGCCATTGGCAACATTGTAGATAAGCTACCAGTCACTGGTGCTGGGAAGGGAGATGATTCCCCAGAAGGAAGCGCAGCGTGGTCTTGTTGAAGTTGAGCTTCGGGTGTTGACATCACTGAGAGGTCAGCTAGACACACAGAGATTCGTGCTGCCACCTGAGTTTCAGACCGGGAAAGAGACAGAATTATTTCAATTAGTTGGGTGTATAACAAAGCAGAGTGACTTGGTGTACAGAGGGGATCCAGAACAGAACCTCTCCAAGTCACCCTGTAACTGCGGTCCTTGAAGCAGGATGTGAACAGGGACAGTGGAGAGCCTGCCAGACACTCCCAGTTCTTGGAGGGATTGGGGAGGATCTGGTGGTTTGCAGTGTGAAGTTCCTCTCCTAAGGTTAGTTAGAGGTAGGATCTCTCTGCTTTGAGACCAGACTGGTGGGAGTCAAAAAGTTTGTTCTGGTGGAGAGTTTAGGTGACAGGAGTACATAGGCTATCCTGAGATTCAGTTTTGGGGGTTTTGCTACTGGGAAATATGTCAGGATCAGGATTGGTACTCAGTTGGTACTCTGTTTTGTACTCTGCTGCCAAGAAACTCTCCAATGAAGGCAAAATCCTATGAAAAATCTGATAAACACCAAAAAACAGAATTTGCATTTCCTATTTTGCAATAAAATAATCACCTCCATTACCACCTCCTTGGTTTGTGTCCAGAGTTTAACATTTTCTTCTTCTTTAGTAAACCCACTGTATGACATCAGGTGCACTGTGACTCTGGCATCACTTTCTATTCTATTTCTTTTACCTTTGTAGAGTGGAGTCTCTCTATCGTAGTTTGGGAGTTCGGCATCTGCCCCATTCTCCAGCAGTACCTCGACACATTGCAGGTGATTTCGGCTGATGGCAAGCAGCAGTGCTGACTCCCCACGTTCTGTTTGCTTGTTGATCATCCCTGGCTGAGCTGAGCACAAAAACACAGACAGTAGACCTTTTTCTGGACTTTGATGTCACTGGTGTCTCAGATGTCTTAGTGTTTGTGTATCTACCTGATAGCAGGACTCTTAGACAGATGTCCTTGCCATACCATGCCGCCTGGTGAATGGCGAGCCAGCCCGGTTTACTTGGCAGCATCAGGTTTGTTTCTGGACGCATCACCAAAGCTTTCACTCTTCTTGCATCACCATCAAGGATTGCTTTGAACAGAGGCTCCTCCTCCCTGCATAAAAATTACCCATCAGCCACCTGTCTTACCTGTTGGTACAAGGCTCTGACACAGTTTATGTTTTAAATTATTCCTCCCAGCTGATGGGTGCTTTATTTCTGCTCCACTGTATTAATTGATAATGATTTTACAATAATTTCAGTACTTATTTATCTTTAGCTTGACAAAGTTACAATTAAGGGCCAGTACACCCAAATAATGACACTCCTTGTGGTTTATTCCTTTAATAACTGGCATATATGATACATATATGAAACATGCTTCCATATCAGAGGTGTCACAATATATTAGTAATGACATTAAAAAGTAATAAATAATAAATAAATATAATTAATTTCATAATTTAATGTATGATAATACTGCATGTGAACAATCCCTCTTTAATGCTGGGTTAGTATTATTCATAACTCGATTTAAGAAGAACTAGCCTCAGATTGAGACTTTCACTGTAGTTTCTTCTTTATGTTGTCAAATTGTTTCCATGTCTTTCTGCTCTATCTTTGTGGTTCCCACAAAATTTATCACATATTAGCTGTAATGTCATTATTGTAAAATTTACTTTGACCTCAACAGAACAGCACTTTACTCACTCTTCAGGTTCTGGAAAGATGTGGACCAGACTGCCATCAATTCTGCGATATGCCACCATCCTCTTCCCGTAACCGGTCCTGAAGTGACTGACTATCCCATCAAACGTCTTCCTGCCACAACACCACCAAGACAAAAGCCAATCAGAGAACAAAATGGACAGTTCATCTATCTCAAGACCTTAGTCTGCACACTGTAAATTAAGCTGGAACTCAAACCAATTGGGTCCTAGTTGAGTTAAGTTAAGTGGAGTTTAGATTTTGTTTTTGTTTAGTTTAGCTTAGTTTAAGGTCAGATTTAGTTTATGTTTAGTTTAGATTTAGTTTAGGTAAATAAGTAATATTTATTTATTTATTTATTTCACATCTCAATGACAACCATCATCAGCTAACAACATTCAAGACAAACTTACGGATCAGGAGGTCTTTCATTTGGAGGGTTTGGAGAACTGTAGTGTGCTGTGGTTGGAAATGGATTATGGGAGTTTGAGTTTTCAGGTGGATTATGAGAATCGTCATTTGCAGGTGGGTCATGAGAGCTGTATCCAGGTTGGTTGGGGTTTCTGGCTGTAGCGTTCAGGTTCTCATCATGAGGTGGGTCAGGAGGTGTGGAAGCAGCGGCAATGGTCACATTGGCGGGATTGCAGTGTATGTCAGTCAGACTACGCTCGATGGCGAGCTGCAGTAGCTCGTCATCACTCAGGTTACTGCAGAGAGAATATTCTTCAGAGAAAAGACTTGAAGCTGTCGATCTAGACCAAGATATGTTGGCTGATGCCATGGTGGAGCCAATGTGGTCCTACAATGATGAGTTCACTGTCTGAAACAAACAGTCAACAACAGAACAGAAAAAAGGTCAGTCTTGCTATGATCACTGTTGGGTTGTGCATGATATGCACTAGTGACTAAACTGAGATAAAACTTTAAATAAGTACTGACAGTAAACAATGAAAAGTACTCACTTCTTGTGTCTGTATAAATCCAATGATTTCTTTTAATGAATACAAGTTGCTTTTATCTGTCTGTTGTGCTGTCTGTAATGGAGGCTATAGGACACTGTGTGGACCAGGTTGGGGGTTGGAGGCGGGTCTTCCTTGAGGTCTATTTTAGGAACCTGCAGTTTGAATTTGTTGAGCAGCTGAACTCTGATCTGGACTCAATGTTACCATTCCTACGAAGATCTGTGTTATCTTTGTCATCCTTAATCTGTTCAAGTCAATATGTAATCTATCAAAAATTTGTTTTGTTTTTTTCTTCATTTTTCTCTTATAATCAGAATGTATACAAAGGCAAATTCTTTGTATGTGAAAACCTGAAATATGTGTCTGTGTTGTTTTTATTGTTGTTTTGCTGCAGTTGTTGTTTGGCTGTGGTTATTTTTGTTGCTGTTATTCTCACTGTGGTTGCTGATCATGTTGTTGTTGCTATTCTTGTGTGTGTGTGTGTGTGTGTGTTTTTTTTTTTTTTTTTTTTTTTTTTTTTTTTTTTTTTTTTTTTTTTTTTTTTTTGCTGTTCTAGTAGTT
Source organism: Larimichthys crocea (assembly GCF_000972845.2). NCBI lineage: Eukaryota > Metazoa > Chordata > Actinopteri > Sciaenidae > Larimichthys > Larimichthys crocea. Next base: position 88,644 of record NW_020854246.1, on the reverse strand, counting down.
GTTGTTTCTGTTGGTTGTGGTTTGAAGTTATTGTTTTGTCAGCCCCTTATTACACACTGAACTGAAGCAGTCATTAACTAGCTGATGTAAGTAGCTTGCTGACTAAACTAGTAGCTGATAAACTGGTTCTAACCAAGTTAAACTTGAATAACCTCTGTGTTCTTTTATCTATTTTTAGCTGCAGTGAAACGATTGAGGTCAGAGCTGATCTGCATGAAGTTTCATTGTCAAATAAAAACTTTATTAAATCAGCAGGCTCGATGTCAGGTCACCTGCAAACAGTGGTGTCTCTTGGTCCTCGTTGGTTATGTTTGGGTCAACACAGAAATGTTTCCTGGACCAGCAGACAGCAGCAGAGCTGTCTGAAGGTTTAAAGTGCACCTGCTCACTGAATCAGGATGAGTCAGGACAGACATAGGTCAAAGATTAAACTGGTACATCTAGGGTGCCAGCTGTTATAAGGCCATAAACTGTTGGCTTGTATGGAAGCCTTCTTTAGATGTCAATAATTACTTTGTACAGATGAGGCTGCTTGGTCAGTTTGGTTGGTCAGATCACCAAAATAAGTTAGTCTGTACATTCTTAATACCTCTAAGCATGCTGTCTCTAGCTTTACTGTGTCAAGCTCTAGGGAGAGTTTAACCACAGTCCTTCAGCAGACCTGAGACTTCAACCTGAGGCCACTACAGCAGCTGAATACCTGCCCTGTCTTCAGAGTATCACATATCCATTGTTTGCTCATCTTGGGAAGCTGACAAATCTAGTTAGGGCATGTAGTCATATAGGACACGGTATTAAGTAATTTCCTAAATCTTATGAGCACTTATACAATCCTGAGTCATACTGATTCTTTAAATCTATCAATGAATACCTCCATCAATAGACATGCATAAAAAGCTGCTTAACAGGCCTGGTGAGGAATTACAGAGGCTTTTAATGATCTACAAAAAACAAGGCCCAGAGGCCCAATGGTCTAACTCCTGACTTTTATCAAACTTTCCAGAATCTGCGGATATACCCTTTACTGTTGGTTCACTCATTTAAATCTGGAGGTCTGTCTGATGGATGGATGAAAAATCTCATTCCTTTTAAAATATTCTCATCCTTGTTGTCTGGCCCTGTCCTGTTGTTTACCCTAACTCCTGTGGTTTGCCCTTGCCCCTGATGTCTGCCCTTGTCTCTGGCTTAACTCCTGTTACATGGTCTCACCCTTGTTGTTTAATCTTACCCCTGATGTTTGGCCTTGACCCTGTTGTTCGGTCTCACCCCTCCTGTTTGCCTGCTTGCCCCTAGATTTGATATAAAGTGTTTCTGGGCTGTGCATGTTTCACAATAAATTGACTGTGCGTCAACAGCAGCAGTAATTTGAGGTCGGCCTCGTTAAAATTGGCTGAACATGCTACAAAATGTGGGTCAGTTAAATGTGATATCAGTGCCTGTGGGGTCAGTTATATGTGGCATCAGTAATGGTGAGTGGAAAACAGGAGGTCAGTGGTGTGTTTTTCTATGTCCTAAAGCCAGAACATTCAAACATTCTCAGATCTCATGATCTGCAGATGATACATCACAAACATATTTTTATGTAATAAACTGAATAAAGAAAATAGACAAAACAAACATTAATTTAGGTCACTCACATTTATATGCCTTCCTTAAAACTGACTCTTTAAAACTGAGATGTCTTGTGCTGTTAACTCTGTTTTTACTGGTCCCTCCACCATAAAACAACCAAAAACCTATAACAAAACATATAACATAATCTATGATACAACTTATTACATAACATAAGCTATGACATAACCTGTAACATAACATAACATAACATCCATCCATCCATTCTCTTCTGCTTATCTAGGGTCAGGTTGTGGTGGCAGCTCTACTGAGCCATCTATTCCTTTAGGTCTAAGTAGCAATGACTTCATGAGCTTCTTTAATGATAAAATTATAATTATTAAAGACAAAATCCATCACCTCTTGCCCTCAACAGACAAACTGATTTGCATTGTGATACAGCAAGTTTGGAAACAGCTGTAAAACCTGATATGTATTTAGACTGTTTTTCTCCCATCGACCTTCATCAAATAACTTTAATCATTTCTGCAGCTAAGCCGTCAACCTGTCTCTGAGACTCCATCCCAACCAGGCTGCTCAAGGATGTTTTACCTCTAGTTAGTCATTCTCTATTGGATACGATTAATCTGTCTTTATTATCAGGATATGTACCACAGTCCTTTAAGGTAGCTGTAATTAAAGCTCTTCTTAAAAAGCCCACTCTAGACCCAGAGGTCTTAGCCAACTACAGACCGATATCAAACCTTCCCTTTCTGTCTAAGATACTTGAGAAAGCTGTAGCTAATCAGCTCTGTGACTTTCTCTATAACAATAGTCTATTTGAGGATTTCCAGTCAGGATTTAGAGTGCATCATAGCACAGAGACCGCATTAGTCAAAGTTACAAATGACCTCCTAATGGCATCAGACAAAGGACTCATCTCTGTACTTGTCCTGTTAGATCTTAGTGCTGCATTTGACACCATTGACCATCAAATTCTTTTACAGAGACTGGAACATCAAACTGGCATCAATGGAACCTCCCTTTATTTATCGATCAAGCCTGATGAAATCAATCAGTTAACTAAACTCCAAGCATGCCTTAAGGATATAAAAAGTTGGATGACCTACAATTTTATGATGTTAAATTCAGACAAAACTGAAGTTCTTGTAATTGGACCCAAACACCTCAGAAACTCTCTTTCTAAATAAAATCAAATAAAATCAGATTTTATTTGTACAGCCCAAAGTCACAAAGTCCATTTTCCTCTGAGGCTTTATAATCTGTACAGGGAGTGACACCCTCTGTCCTTAGACCCTCGGTTCCAGTGAGGAAAAACTTGCCCACAAAAACCTTTAACAGGGAAAAAAGGTGGAAAAAACCTCAGGAAGAGCCACAAAGGAGGGATCCCTCTCCCAGGACGGACAGACGTGCAATAGATGTCACGTGTACAGAACAAGACTGATAAAATGACAATGAATTACAATGACTGATAAAATAATTACAGTAGCAGTGGTACCTGTGATAGAGATAGAGAGACACAGATGCTCAGCAGCAGCAAATCATCAACTAACTATAAACTGTAATGGAGATATGGCAGCAATAATGACAGTAGTAATATGTGTAGTGGACGTCGTGCAGGACCACAGCAGCAGCCACGATCCACGAGAACCTGCTGGACTTTCCAGAGACTTAGTTACTTTAGATGGGATCACCCTGGCCTCCAGCTCCACCGTAAAGAATCTTGGAGGGTTTTTTTTTCAGGATTTGTCCTTTAACGTCACATAAAACAAATTTCGAGGACTGCATTCTTCCACTTACGTAACATCGCCAAAAAATTAGACGCATCGTGTCTCAGGCGGATGCAGAAAAACTAGTCCACGCATTTGTTACGTCAAGGCTGGACTATTGTAACTCTTTGTTATCAGGCTGCTCCAATAAGTCTCTGAGGACTTTGCAGTTAATTCAGAATGCTGCTGCACGTGTTCTGACAGGAACCAAGATCAGAGATCACATCTCTCCCATTCTGGCTTCCTTGCATTGGCTCCCTGTTAAATCTAGAATAGAATTTAAATTCTTCTCCTTACTTACAAAGCTCTTCATGGTCAGGCACCATCATATCTAAAAGAGCTCATAGTACCTTACTACCCCTCTAGAACACTGCGCTCTCAGGACGCTGGGTTCCTTGTGGTTCCTATAGTCTCCAAAAGTAGTTTGGGTACCAGAGTTTCAGCTATCAGGCTCCTCTTCTGTTGAACAAGCTACCATTCTGGGTTCAGGAGGCAGACATGGTCAACACTTTTAAGAGTAGACTGAAGACTTTCCCTTTTGATAGACACCCCCCCTCTCCTCTCTCTCTTTCAGGGTTATGCCTAGTCAGGCATGGTATTGGGTGAAGATGCAGTCACATCTTCCTTTACTAAAAAACTCTACTTAAACCCTCTCTCTTTCTCTCTCCCTCTCTCTATCACCATCACCACTACCATCTGTAAACATACAGTACATGTCTCATTAATGCATGTCACTAACTAAACTTCTTCCCTGGAGTTTCTGTCTCTGTCGTCCAGCAGGTTCTCGTGGATCGTGGCTGCTGCTGTGGTCCTGCATGACGTCCACTACACATATTATTACTGTCATTATTGCTGCCATATCTCCATTAGAGTTTATAGTTAGTTGATGATTTGCTGCTGCTGCTGTGCATCTGTGTCTCTCTATCTCTCTCTATTTATCTATCTATCCCCCTCTCTCTCTCTATCTGCCCCTCTCTATCATTAACTCAACCGGTCGTGGTGGATGACTGTCTACCAATTAGTTTGGTTTCTGCCTATTAAAAGGAAGTTTTTCCTCGCCACCAGAGCCAAGTGCTTGCTCATGGTGGAACTGTGGGTATCTGTAAATAATATTATAAAGAGTACAGTCTAGACCTGAATACAGCCGAAAAGCAGCTTTATCTTAAAGCTGAAGTCACCACAACCTACATGGTAATGTTTTGTTTTGTCATATCTTTATGTTTACAATAAATAGGAACCTCACCCAAAAACAGAAGAAACCTTTGCACATTATTTTGTTTTGCCTGGACTGCGTGAAGAACAATTCTCGAACTACCATTAGTGACTAATCCAGTTTCTTTTTGGTTGTCACAACACAGTATGTTTTAAAAATAAAAAGAGCAGTACAGCTGTGCAGTGATAGTAATTACAGAATCAGAATCAGAAATACTTTAGTAATCCCAGGGGGAAATTATTTTTGTTACATACTCCAGGTATTCAAACAGACAAAACAACATATGCAAACAAGTAAACATCAATATATATATATATATCCGTATCTAAAATAACCAAGTATAAAATAAATTTATAATTAAAAGTATATAAATAATGTGCAACAGCTGCCAAAAAGTGATTGTCGTGTTTGTGTCAGATTACAGTATGGGGGGGTGTCTGACTCACTGGGGAGGTGTTATAGAGTTTAACAGTCAAATGTTCACAAATGTGCAATGTCACAGTATTGGGGCAGCCACGATCCATGGAACCTGATGCAGACGGGAGCACAGAACTCTGGGAAAGATTTAAGTTAGTAACATGCATTAATGAGACATGAATGTTTGCAGGTGGAAGGGGAGAGAGAGCTTAGTGCATCATGGGAAGTCCCTGGCAGTCTAGTCCTATAGCAGCATAACTAAAGATGACCTGAGCCAGCACCAACTATAAGCTCTTCAGAAAGGTAAAGTTCATTGAAGTGCAAAATTTCAGCTTTATTTAATGGGTACTTTAAATTTAGTTAAACCAAAAAAAAAAAAATGAAACATTTATGAATTGCAGCCATTTTTATCACACACTTTGTTCATAAGTTGTGCTGTAAAGCAGTTAGCGAATACAGTGATAAACTTGTGCTGTACAGTAATCTGTGATACAGATATAAAGTTGTGCTGCTGCAGTAATCTGTGATACAGATATAAAGTTGTGCTGTACAGCAGTCAGTGATTACAGTGATGAAGTTGTGGTAACAGCAGTCAGTGTTACAGATAGTAGTTGTGCTGTACAGCAGTCAGTGATTACGTGATGAAGTTGTGCTGTACAGCAGTCAGTGATTTAGTGATGAAGTTGTGCTGTACAGCAGTCAGTGATTGCCAGTGATGAGTTTGTGAGTTCATTGTCACTTTTATCAGTCATTGTAAGTGTACAATATGTTGTGTTGATTTGTCCTGTCACGTGACATCAATTGCAGTCTGTCCGTCGGGAGAGGGATCCCTCCTCTGTGGTTTCCTGAGGTTCTTCCCCATTTTTCCTGTTAAAGGTTTTTTGTGGGAGTTTTTCCTACTCGAACAGGGCAGTCTAAGGACAGAGGGTGTCACTCCTGTAAAGTGTAAAGCCCTCTGAGGCAAAAATGTATTTGTGACTTGGCTATACAAATAAAATGATTGATTGAATTATTTGAAGTTTAAAGCGTCGGGTGATTACAGTGAATTATGTGCTGTACAGCAGTCAGTGTTACATGATGAAAGTTGTGTGTACAGCATAGCAGTCGTGATTACAGTGATGAGTTGTGCTGTACAGCAGTGTGTTCCAGGATTGTCAGGTGTGTAAGCAGTCAGAGTGATTACAGTGAGTTGTGCTGTCTCAGCAGTCAGTGATTGCAGTAGATGAGTTGTTTTGCTGTACAGCAGGTCAGTGATGTGAGATTGATGCTGTGTATGAAGTTGTGCTGTAAAGCAGTCGTGATTACAGTGAAGTTGTGCTGTACAGCAGTCAGTGATTACAGTAATGGGAGATGTGCTGTACAGCAGTCAGTGATTACAGTGAAGTTGTGCTGTACAGCAGTCAGTGATTACAGTAATGGGAGATGTGCTGTACAGCAGTCAGTGATACAGTGATGAAGTTGTGCTGTAACACACTGTGATTACAGTAAGTTGTGTGTTACAGCGTCAGTGATTGCAGTGATAAGTTGTGCTGTAAAGCAGTCGGTGTTACGTGGATGGGAGATTGTGCTGTAAACGCAGTCAGGGATTACAGATATAAAGTTGTGTGCTTACAGCAGTCGTGATGTACCAGTGTGAAGTTGTGCTGTAACGCAGTCCTGATTACAGTGATGAGTTGTGCTGTAACAGCAGTCCGTGATTACAGTAATGGAGATTGTGCTGTACAGCAGTCAGTGGTTACAGTGATTAAAGTTTGTGCTGTACAGCAGTCCGTGATTACCAGTGATGAAGTGTGCTGTATACAGCAGTCAGTGATTACAGTAAGATGTGCTGTACAGCAGTCCGTGATTACAGTGAAGTTTGTGCGACGCAGTCGTACAGTGCTACAGTACATGGAGAGATGTGCTGTCACGGCAGTGTCAGTGATTACGTGACGTGAGTTGTGCTGTACAGCAGTCAGTGATTGGTCGTGATGGGAGCATGTGCTGTACAGCAGTCAGTGATTACAGTTGATGCGTTTTGCTGTAAAGACAGTCAGTGATTACCGTGATGGAGAGTGGTGTCCAGCAGTCAGTGATTACAGTGAAGTTGTGCGTACAGCAGTCCAGTTGTTACACGGGATGAATGTGCTGTAAAGCAGTCAGTGATTACGATGAAGTTGTGCTGTACAGCAGTCAGTGATTACAGTGTGAAGTTGTGCTTGTACAGCAGTCAGTGTGTGATTACAGTGAAGTTGTGTGTGTACAGAGTGGATTTAGTACATGAATGTGTGTACAGCAGTCAGTGAATTACGTGATGAGTTGTGCTGTACAGCAGTCAGTGATCCTAAGATTATGTACATCAGTCAGTGATTACAGTGATGAAGTTGTGCGTACGAGTCGTTTACAGTAATGGGGATCTGTACGCAGTCGTGATTAGATATAAAGTTGTCTGTCTGGCAGTCAGTGATTACAGGATAAAGTTGTGCTGTAAGCAGTCAGTGATTACAGTGATGAAGTTGTGCTGTACAGCCGTGAGTGATTACAGATATAAAGTGTGCTGTACAGCAGTCAGTGATTACACCTCTATTACCGCTGATGAAGTGTGCTGTAAAGCAGCGTCAGTGATTACAGATGATTCAAGTTGTGCTGCTCCAGAGTCAGTGATTACAGTGATGAAGTTGTGCTGTACAGCAGTGAGTGATTACAGATATAAAGTTGTGCTGTACAGCAGTCAGTGATTACAGTGATGAAGTTGTGCTGTACAGCAGTCAGTGATTACAGTGATGAAGTTGTGCTGTAAAGCAGTCAGTGATTACAGATATAAAGTTGTGCTGTACAGCAGTCAGTGAGGTCTGGTCATTGATGACCGATGCAGACCTCAGAATCACTCGTTGGTTCTCTGAGCTGGACTTTTTGAATGAGTTTGGTCACTATAGGCCTACATCCAGGCGTTTCCATGGAAACTGGTTTGGCTGCTGCAGTGCAGACGTTAGCTTCCAGCTAGTCGGCTGGTTCTGGTCCGGTTTCAGCCCGGTTCCGGTCCAGTGAACCCCGCTTATCAACCAATCTGTGGTCAGGGTCGCTTCAGCAGCAGGTTAGTAAAATAATGAATCATCAGCTTCATGCTTACTTCACTTTCACAAATCTTCATTCAAATTTTTCACATTTGGACCGATCACGAACCGTCCTGGTTACATGGGACGGTAACGTGCGGGACGTTTTTTTAGGATGTTGTGGTACCGAGAGGCTGTTCATACACGCGAACTCTGAAGTTCTGGACTGTTTGACACCGTTTGGTACCGCCCTCTGTGTGGGGGCGACCACACAGACCTGGCTTCAGAAACATCGACATCTTATTGAAAAACTGTGTCGGCCGAACCGAGCGGGTTGATCAGTGTGTAACATGTCACAGAGTGTGCGGACGCATCATAGCGCTTAATTTTAACGCAGCTGTGCGTGACGTTCCTGCCGCACTAAGCAGGTGAACTGGGCCGGCTTTGATTTGTTTGTTGGTGTGCGGGCGGAAAGCTGCAGGAGACACCGAGCCGGTACGTCAAATGTCTTTTATTGAAGTAGATCCGCACAGGACGAAGCATCAGACCCTCCTAATTATTCGCGCTGTGACGTCCTGAAGATCGGCCGGAATGAAAAGTGTTTGATCATTTTCAGCTTTAACCGTTAAAACGTGTTTTTTTTAAACGGACTCTGGCCTAACGTGCCATCCGCGTAGAAGAGAGCTCATTCAGGTTAGAGAACATCGAGCGGCTGTTCAACAGATGATGCTCAGAAAGGTGCAGATGTTACTGAAATAAGCGCAGCTCGAAGCGCTAAATGTGCGCCGAACTGAAGAATGGACGCAGTTTGTGTCAGCGGTGTTTCTTTGGATCTCTGACTCGTTGATTCTTCAGCAGATGACCGAGGATTTGTTCCGTTTCTCGGATTGTGAACGGAGGCCGGCGTGACGTTCCCTCCGCCCCGCACAGACCGAGCAGGGATCTCCTTGGAAACGGTTGGTGACAGTACTCCCCCTCCTCTCTCGCCTCCTCTCATCAGGGATGGTCGGCACTGAAATCTTGTTCTACAAATAAGCTCCAGAACCAGACTGGGACATTTCCAGTGAGCAGATGTTCTCCAGCAGAATGAACCAGTCCAGCCTGCTGTTCGGACCACTGGAGGAGCTGCAGGAGCTCGCCTTCATCGAGAGGCCGATCCGCAGGAGTCTTAAGGTGTGTTCAGCAGGCAGACAGGTGAAGCTGCGTGAGACATGTGAGGGTGAGGAGGATGAAGGTGAGGAGGGTGATGTGTGATTCAGCGGGAGGAAGAGCAACAGCTTCCACACAGGAAGCTGAAGGGAAACCCACTATGTGCGCAGCGTGACGCAGTTTGTGTCTGTGTGTGAGCGTGTGCAGAGAGACAGACAGGTCAACAGACAAACGGGTTAAGAGACAGACAGACAGACAGACAGACAGACAGACAGACAGACAAACGGGACAGATAACTGTCAAACACTGAAGACATCACTATGAACTAATGTCTGAATGAGGTTTAAATGTTGAACCAACGTCTGAATAATGAGGTTTAAATGATAAACTAACATCTGAATAATGAGGTTTAAATGATAAACTAACATCTGAATAATGAGGTTTAAATGTTGAACTAATGTCGAATGATGAGGTTTAAACATCAAAGTAACATCAAATGATGACGTTTAAACGTTGAACTAACGTCTGAATAATGAGGTTTAAACATTGAACTAACATTAAATGATGAGGTTTAAATGTTGAATTAACATCTGAATGATGAGATTTAAAGGTTGAACTAATATCTGAATGAGGTTTAAATGATAAACTAACATCTGAATAATGAGGTTTAAATGATGAAATAACATCTGAATAATGAGGTTTAAAGGTTGAACTGATGTTGAATGATGAGGTTTAAACATTGAATTAACATTAAATGATGAGGTTTAAATGTTGAGCTAACGTTGGAATAATGAGGTTTAAACATTGAATTAACATTGAATGATGAGGTTTAAATGTTGAACTATCATCTGAATAATGAGGTTTAAATGTTGAACTATCATCTGAATAATGAGGTTTAAAGGTTGAACTGATGTTGAATGATGAGGTTTAAACATTGAATTAACATTAAATGATGAGGTTTAAATGTTGAACTAACGCCTGAATAATGAGGTTTAAACATTGAATTAACATTAAATGATGAGGTTTAAATGTTGAACTAACGCCTGAATAATGAGGTTTAAACATTGAACTAACATTAAATTATGAGGTTTAAATGTTGAATTAACATCTGAATGATGAAGTTTAAAGGTTGAACAAATGTCTGAATAATGAGATTTAAACATCGAACTTACATTAAACGATGAGGTTTAAATGTTGAACTAACATCTGAATAATGAGGTTTAAATGATAAACTAACATCTGAATAATGAGGTTTAAATGATAAACTAACATCTGAATAATGAGGTTTAAATGATAAAACAAAATCTGAATAATGAGGTTTAAATGATGAAACAACATCTGAAAAATGAGGTTTAAATGTTGAAACAACATCTGAATAATGAGGTTTAAATGTTGAACTGATGTTGAATGATGAGGTTTAAACGTTGAATTAACATCTGAATGAGGTTTAAATGTTAAGATAACGTTGGAATAATAAGGTTTAAACGTTGAACTAATGTCTGAATAATGAGGTTTAAACATTGAACTAACATTAAATGATGAGGTTTAAAGGTTGAACTAATGTCTGAATAATGAGATTTAAATATCGAACTAACATTAAATTATGAGGTTTTAACGTTGAACTAATGTCTGAATGAGGTTTAAATGTTGAACCAACGTCTGAATGATGGGGTTTAAACATTGAACTAACATTAAATGATGAGGTTCAAATATTGAACTAATGTCTGAGTAATGAGATTGAAATGATGAAATAACATCTGAATAATGAGGTTTAAATGTTGAACTAATGTTGAATGATGAGGTTTAAACATCAAAGTAACATCAATGTTGAGGTTTAAACATTGAAGTAACATCTGAATAATGAGGTTTAAACATTGAACTAACATTAAATAAGGTTCAAACGTTGAACTTATGTCTGAATAATGAGGTTTAAACATTGAACTAACATTAAATAAGGTTCAAACGTTGAACTTACAGTATGTCTGAATAATGAGGTTTAAACATTGAACTAACATTAAATAAGGTTCAAACATTGAACTTATGTCTGAATAATGAGGTTTAAACATTGAACTAACATTAAATAAGGTTCAAACGTTGAACTTATGTCTGAATAATGAGGTTTAAACATTGAACTAACATTAAATAAGGTTCAAACGTTGAACTTATGTCTGAATAATGAGGTTTAAACATTGAACTAACATTAAATAAGGTTCAAACGTTGAACTTATGTCTGAATAATGAGGTTTAAACATTGAACTAACATTAAATAAGGTTCAAACGTTGAACTTATGTCTGAATAATGAGGTTTAAACATTGAACTAACATTAAATAAGGTTCAAACGTTGAACTTATGTCTGAATAATGAGGTTTAAACATTGAACTAACATTAAATAAGGTTCAAACGTTGAACTTATGTCTGAATAATGAGGTTTAAACATTGAACTAACATTAAATAAGGTTCAAACATTGAACTTATGTCTGAATAATGAGGTTTAATTGATGAACCAACGTCTGAATAATGAGGTTTAAACATTGAACTAATGTCTGAATGATGAGGTTTAAACACTGAACTAACATTAAATGATGAGGTTCAAACGTTGAACTAACGTCTGAATATTAAGGTTTAAACATTGAACTAACATTAAATTATGAGGTTTAAATGTTGAATTAACATCTGAATGATGAGGTTTAAACATTGAACTAACATTAAATACTGAGGTTTAAACATTGAACTAATGTTGAATAATGAGATTTAAACATCGAACTAACATTAAATGATGAGGTTTTAACGTTGAACTAATGTCTGAATGAGGTTTAAATGTTGAACCAACGTCTGAATGATGGGGTTTAAACATTGAACTAACATTAAATGATGAGGTTCAAATATTGAACTAATGTCTGAGTAATGAGATTGAAATGATGAAATAACATCTGAATAATGAGGTTTAAATGTTGAACTAATGTTGAATGATGAGGTTTAAACATCAAAGTAACATCAATGTTGAGGTTTAAACATTGAAGTAACATCTGAATAATGAGGTTTAAACATTGAACTAACATTAAATAAGGTTCAAACGTTGAACTTATGTCTGAATAATGAGGTTTAAACATTGAACTAACATTAAATAAGGTTCAAACGTTGAACTTATGTCTGAATAATGAGGTTTAAACATTGAACTAACATTAAATAAGGTTCAAACGTTGAACTTATGTCTGAATAATGAGGTTTAAACATTGAACTAACATTAAATAAGGTTCAAACGTTGAACTTATGTCTGAATAATGAGGTTTAAACATTGAACTAACATTAAATAAGGTTCAAACGTTGAACTTATGTCTGAATAATGAGGTTTAAACATTGAACTAACATTAAATAAGGTTCAAACGTTGAACTTATGTCTGAATAATGAGGTTTAAACATTGAACTAACATTAAATAAGGTTCAAACGTTGAACTTATGTCTGAATAATGAGGTTTAAACATTGAACTAACATTAAATAAGGTTCAAACGTTGAACTTATGTCTGAATAATGAGGTTTAAACATTGAACTAACATTAAATAAGGTTCAAACGTTGAACTTATGTCTGAATAATGAGGTTTAAACATTGAACTAACATTAAATAAGGTTCAAACGTTGAACTTATGTCTGAATAATGAGGTTTAATTGATGAACCAACGTCTGAATAATGAGGTTTAAACATTGAACTAATGTCTGAATGATGAGGTTTAAACACTGAACTAACATTAAATGATGAGGTTCAAACGTTGAACTAACGTCTGAATATTAAGGTTTAAACATTGAACTAACATTAAATTATGAGGTTTAAATGTTGAATTAACATCTGAATGATGAGGTTTAAACATTGAACTAACATTAAATACTGAGGTTTAAACATTGAACTAATGTTGAATAATGAGATTTAAACATCGAACTAACATTAAATGATGAGGTTTTAACGTTGAACTAATGTCTGAATGAGGTTTAAATGTTGAACTAACATTGAATAATGAGGTTTAAACATTGAACTAACATTAAATGATGACGTTTAAATGTTGAACTTACATTAAATAATGAGCTTTAAACGTTGAACTAACATCTGAATGATGAGGTTTAAACATTGAAGTAACGTTTGAATAATGAGGTTTAAACATTGAACTAATATTTGAACAATGAGGCTTAAACATTGGACTGACATTAAATAATGAGGTTTAAATGTTGAACTAACGTCTGAATGAGGTTTAAACATTGAACTAACATCAAGTGATGAGGTTTAAACATTGAACTTATGTTTGAATAATGAGGTTTAAACACTGAACTAACGTCTGAATAATGGTTTGCACACTGCTGAGGTTGTCACCCGGATGGGTTTAAACAGAGCCTGGAGGTCAGGTGATTGTGGATGTCAGGGCATGTGATGCAGCCCTCACAGAGCCTGGAGATGTGTTTGGGGTCATTGTCCTGATGAAAATCAAATGATGGCATGTCTCTGCAGGATGCTGTGGTAGCCATGTTGGTCCAGTGTGTCACCATTACACCTCCTCTTCCATGCTTCACGGTGGAAACCACACATGCAAACACCATCCGTTTACAAAGACACGGCGGTCTGAACCAGAACTCTCAGATTTGGACTCATCAGACCAAAGTCCAGATTTCCTCTAATGTCCATTCATGTGTTTGTTGGTCTCCTTCAGTTGTGGTTTGTTTGCAGTCATTCAGACCATGAAGGTGTGATTGACAGTCTTCTCTGAACACTTGATGTTGACGTGTCTGCTGCTTGAACTCTGTGAAGCATTTCTGTGGCTCTAATATGAGCTGCTGTTTATTGTTGATTTGTGAGGCTGCTAACTGATGAAATTCTCTGCAGCACAGTTTAGGGTTATACATGTATGTATGTATGTATTATATATATGATTGAGTGACATATGTACAGATAAACACACACAGGTACATGTAAAGTTCACATGTTCTGTTGACGTGAGCAGCTCTTCATGTTTGAACTGACTGCAGTAACATCAGGTGTGCTAACACCTAACAAGGTCACTGAGCAAACACTGAATGACACATCACACGTGTAATTCTGTAGCTGATGCTTCAAGGAAGAAATGAGTCCAAGATCTGAAGTTAAATGCATTTTAATGTGAGGTCAGAATTATTCTGACATTCGACAGGAATGAACAAAGAATATGCCTCTCATTGTCTTTATATAGGAAGCTTATACTATAACGTATGACAAACGTCATGGGGTTAATTACTCCAGATCATTAAGATCATGCAGTTTTTCTCCAGGAAATTATCATGGGATGCATGCTATGGAAAATGCCATGGATTACATGGTTCATCTAAAGATTCCATTTAAAGGACACACCTGTGCATTCTCTCCTCTGAACATGTTTGTTGTTTCTTGTCAGACAGCAGAGGAGATCGATCAGCTGACTGTGGATGAAGACCTCAACGACATCGAGAGAGCTGTCTACCTGCTCAGGTAAGAGCTGGCTTTCTGCTCAGGTAAGAGCTGTCTACCTGCTCAGGCGAGGGACTCAGTTTGTTATTTTGGGTCCAGAAAAAACCCCAGTGACCTAGTAAACTGTGAAGCCAATTAAACATTGAAGGTAATCATTCTGCAGCCAGATCCCACAGGCTCTAAACTAGTTCACTGACCTCGTTTGATGTCTGGACTCAAACCTCCAGACATCCTGGACTCCTGTGAACTGAAAACAAACTAAAAGTATGATCCAAACAACAGCAGGACATACAGGAGGTATCTGGACCTGAATGCAGTTTTACATCATTAGACTGTTGGTTCGGTCCTTAAGTCCCACATGGTCAGGTTTTAGGTCCTTGTTTCTGATCAGTAAATACTTGAAGTATTTATTATGCTAGTCTGCCTCTGTATGTTTGTGTTGACAGTGTGGGACAGGAGGTGCAGAGAGCAAGCGTCATCAGTAACCTGCCAAGCCTTGTCCGTCAGAATCCAGCAGAGACGTTTCGTCGGGTCGTACCAAAGGTCCGGGTAAGTACACAAACTATCAGACCATTTCAGTACTATCACTCTGGGAAATAACAGGTATGTCATTCAGGTAACCTGTCCTTTCTGTCCCACTCAGGAGGTTCTCAATGGAGCAGGAGCAGAAATTCAGCTGGCAGCAGCAGCGTCATTTTTAACCATCCTGCAGGATGACATCATTCTGATCCACACCCACACCTTTTCTATCCTGAAGACTGTCCTACTGCACCTGAACCACCGAGACACAGGTAACACACCTAAACCACCGAGACGCAGGTAACACACCTGAACCACAGAGACGCAGGTAACACACCTGAACCACAGAGACACAGGTAACACTTCTGTCACCACCTGAAATTAGATACATTCAAAACATAATTTCAAATGTGGACTTCAGACCACAGGACAGTCTTCCATTTGTCTTATCCACCTTAAATGGGCTCAGTCCATCTTAAATGAGCTCGGGCCCACAGATGGCTGTGTTTCTCTTTGCATTTGAGTTGCTTTCAGCCTTGTCCCTTGTTACAGAGCTTTCTTCTGATTGGCTGAATCTTTGAATGATATTATGAAGTGTAGAAGATGAAATCCACAGATTCTTTGTCATTTTACGTTGACAAACGTTACTCTTAAATTGTTGCTCTATTTTCTAGAGCAGTCTTTCACAGAGTGGTGAACCCCTCCACATCTTCATAGACTCAACTTTGATGTTGACATTGATGTTGCTCTGCTTGCTTGACAGTGGTGAGCAATGCCTGGTTGGAGACTCTACTGTTGGCCATCAATGCTCTTCCCAAGGAGACCATCAAACAGGAGGTACCATGATACTGATCAACATTCCCTCTAAGATGGTTTTAAAACCAGCTGTCACTGATTATTGATCAGGATAAGGGCGGTTTGAAGTACTGTAGAGTACTGTGAAGTAAAAATACTGTTAAGTACTGTAAAGTAAAAAATACTGTTAAGTACTGTTAAATACTGTAAAGTCTGCCATCAAACAGAAATAAGAAGACATGCATGATTTTACTTCCACACTTCTTGATTTTCTGTCTGTCTCTCTCTCTCAAACTGTCTGTCATTAGCTGTCTCTCTGCATCTTCATATTTTTCTCTGTCACTCTATACCTTTATATCTGTCTGTTTCTGTATTTTTTTTATTTTTTTCACCTGTCTACCTGCACATCTTGATTCCTTCTCATTCTGCTCATCACTACCTGTCAGTCTGTCGGACTCTTTCTGTGCCTGTCTGACTTTAGGAGGTCTGCTCTGTAGCTCTTAGCTGTGTCTCTCTCATGTCTACCTGTTCAGGACTTCTGGTGTTTGAAACCCAGCTGACTCAATCTATTTGTGTGTTTATCTGCTTGTCTGTCTTTGTACCTGTCTGTCTGTCCACTTGTTGTTTCTCTGCAGGTGCTCAACCCTCTCCTATATCAGTCTCAGCTGTCTCACTCTCTACAGGCTCGTCTGGCCAGCTGTCGTATTTTAGGAAAGGTCGCTTGCAAGTTTGATTCTCACATGTGAGCTGCAACACAGCATGTACACACTCTGTACGCACTGTATAAACTGTGCACACTGTACACATACTGTACACACTCTGTACACACTATATAAACTGTACACATACTGTACACATACTGTACACACTGTATAAACTGTACACATACTTACACACTCTGTACACGCTATATAAACTGTACACATACTGTACACATACTGTACACACTGTATAAACTGTACACACTGTACACATACTGTACACACTATATAAACTGTACACATACTGTACACATGCTGTACACACTCTGTACACACTCTGTACACACTGTATAAACTGTACACACTGTACACATACTGTACACATACTGTACACACTCTGTACACACTGTACAAACTGTACACACTGTACACATACTGTACACATACTGTACACACTCTGTACACACTGTATAAACTGTACACATACTGTACACACTGTATTCACTGTACACTCTGTACACACAGTACACATTGTATTCACCGTACATACACTGCACACAGACCTGCAGGTAAACGGACTGACCTGGGATCTGGACTAAGAAACCAGTTCCACAAATGCAGGATGTTCTCATTATCAGGCTTTACTCTAACAACTATGATCTCACACTGCACACACTGTATACACTGTACACATTGTACACACTGTATTCACTGTACACACTGTATTCACTGTACACACTGTATTCACTGTACACACAATACACATTGTATTCTGGACTAAGAAACCAGTTCCACAAATGCAGGATGTTCTCATTATCAGGCTTTAACAACTATGATCTCGCTAAGCAGTCACATGATGCTGGTCATCAATTTGTCAGTAAACCCAGGATTTGCATAAACAGGAGTTCTCAATGTTAATATTATGAATAATAATAAGAATATGAATTTAATATTAGAGCCTGAAGAACCCAGTTCATCTGTTTTAAATCACTGCATCATCATCAGAACATCTGATGATAGTTATATTTGTCTGTTACATTAAACTAAAAAATGGACAGATAACAAGTCTATGGTGATCAGATCAGTCCGGCAGACCACAATCTAGATCTATAAACACAAAGGACAGAGACCGCCTCATAATCTGTGCACCGCTTCACAGGATTGGCCAAATGATGATGTCATTCTCAAAGAAAACTGATTGCTCAGTAGGAATCAGTTACCATCGTGATGTACCCCAATGTCAGGACCCAGAGTTAACCCTTAACTTATACCATACCCTGCTTTGTGGTCAATGCCCCAGGCGTGACACTAACACAAGTTTTTCTTGCTAGAATGAAGAAGGAACTGCTGCCGCTGGTTCGCTCTTTATGTCAGGACGTGGAGTTTGAGGTTCGAGCCTGTATGTGCCGTCAGCTGGAGAGCATCGCCAGAGCAACTGGGTAAACACCACCAAACACCGAATTAAACCAAACACAAATCAACAATCCTGGCATAATAAGTGAAACTATGTTTTCTGTTCCCTTAGGATGGACGACACCCGGACTGAGCTGCTTCCTGAACTGGTGGAGCTTGCTGAAGACGAGGAGAGCAGCGTCCGCCTTGCTGCCTTCGACACCATCATCAATCTGATGGAGATGATGGACAGCGGTGAGTCAACAGGCAGATCTGTGGTCAGTAACATGGTTTAAGGTTTCCTCAGAGTCAGAGCAACACAAAAAGCCTGAAACAAAGCTCATAGTTCCTTCTTAACCTCTGGACACCTGCATTAGCCGTCTGTAGTTCAAATCTCTATAAACCCCCTCCTCTCTTCCTCAGATGACAGACTCCACGTTGTGGTTCCTCTGGTAATGTCAGTGTGCGAGGTGTCATCGCAGGTGGATGAAGCTGTCATGGCATCTTTGTCATTCCAGTTTGGGAAGCTCTGTAATGGACTGACAGGTGAGATTCAACAGCAGTGTTGGGGATTAAAAAACAGTCAAATCTTTAATCTGAGGTGGTGAGTGTGAGGAGGCAGATCCAAGTGAGACTGAATTCAATTCCTGAAGAGCTACAAAACCTTTCTGTAAACCTGTGATCCTGAGAGCTGACAGGGTCTCACAAAGTATCATCAGGGTCACCGACCTCCCGGATCAGTCTGTCATCAGGGTCACAGATCTCCAGACCTCTCTTTACTTTGGGGGTATGTGTTAGGGGGTTGGACTCTAGCAGGATTCTTCCTGACAGATCCCGTTTGAGATGAAAAGAATCTGAAGGTCTGGGCAGCGTTGGCGCGGTGATCCTGGATCATTGTTTGGGTCTGATGATTGGTTGTTGTGTTTCAGGCTCTCTGTCAGAGGAGCAGAAGGCCCGGTTGCTGCAGAGATTTAAAGTTCTTTGTGTTGCTGGTCTGCAGAACGAAGGGAATTCGACTGATGGCAACAATGAGTCAACACTGATCCGCTGCAACTGCTGCTACAACCTGCCGGTAGACACTGAACCGCACAGCAAAGCTCCAGAATCCAGTCTTAAATCCTCCACGTGTGATGTCACTTCCTCCTCTCCCTCTTTCTCCAGGCCATGGTGGTGTTTTCGGACCCGTCTCATTTCTTGTCAGAGCTCTACCCGTCCTTCTACAGTCTTTGTTGTGATCCTGAGGTCAGCGTTCGACGAAGTGCTGCAGCCAGTTTCCACCAGGTCAGATTACATCCAGATTACATCTACAAAGTTTATCGTTTATCAGCCTCATCAGCGAAATGTCAGGTTTGTCCAGAGGATGGCACTAGAGGAGAAGACCATAAAAGACCATAGTCATAGAAGACCAAACAGATGTGTGCTCAGGTTCTTGTTGTTGAATTTTAAAACTGCTGAATGAAACTTTACAGATCAGTGAATACAAAAATATTTCCTGTGATGTCACATGAATGGTCCTGCCCCTTCCTGTCAGGTGGTGAAGCTGCTCGGTTCAAACGTCCAGCTGGTCCACAAAGAGCTCCTCGCTCTGCTGCAGGACGACGCTCTGGAGGTGAGAGACCACACCCACTGCCAACACTGCTCAACCATTCAGGGTGCATTACAGTGTAAACGTTTAAAATTTTTCTTGTGGTTTTCTGTCATTTTATCCTTTTGGTTTGTTTTTTGTTGTGATATTGGAAGGAATGATTCATTTAGTTTAGTTTCACATGCTGAAGCTTTTGTTGTTGTTGAGGTGTTGGACGCTCTCATGAATCACCTGGAAGAGACTTTGGAGGCGGTTCTTAACAGAGGACAGAACCTGATGCTGGACAACAAGGTAGGAAACAAACCTCCACCACCAAATCTGAGTGTCCTTCAGTTCCTCTGACATCTTTTTAAATCAAGTGATGAAGACTCAGTTTACACATAAGATAACTTCTGTCATAAATACAACTGAATTAATCTTCTTCTCTTCTTCTCCTGTCTTTTCTGGGTTCTCCTGTGGTTCTTATGGATTCTCCTGCGGTTACTCATCAGTTCCCAGAGCTGTTGTCGGTTCTGCTGTTGGCGGAGCAGAAGGTTGGATGTTCTCTGCGTTGGCGGTTACATGAGAAGCTGCTGCAGCGTTACAGTTGCCTGGCGAGACTCCTGCCTGGAGAACTGCTGCACCAGAACTTCTCCCCTCGCATCTTCATCATCCTCACCACCAATGTCAGGCCAAGAACACACAACACCAAATATCACATTAGGTCGACCAGGTGAGCACACACATAATCGCCCCTCTGGTTGTTGTTGTAGAAAGTTTTGCCGGTTCAAAAGGAGGCGGCTCGGACGTTCTGCACATTCCTGCGTTACAACCGCAAACAGGAGCAACGTCAGGAGATGATGGAGCGACTGATCCAAGGTCAGAATCCTGTGGTTCTTCAGTCAGCTCTGAGTGTAACATTTGAACTGATGCAAGGTCAGAATCTTGTGCTTCTGATCCTTAGATCTGGCAGTCAGACAGAGCATTGACGGTTCTTGTTTGGTTCTCCTCTTCAGATTTGGCTCAGGGGCGGAGCTATTGGAACCGTCTGAGGTTCCTCGATGTTTGTGAAATGGCCACTGAGATTTTCTCTAGAAAGTATTTCAACAAACATTTCCTGATCCCGGCGCTGGAGCTGGTCCACGACCCGGTGGCCAATGTCAGGTACATCTAAATGTTCTGTCCAGAGAGACATGTAACATCTGTCTCTCTGAAATCACATGTAACACATCTGTCTTGTTTGTTGACCTATCTGTCAGGTACAAGCTGTGTCAGTTGTTGCCCAGACTGCGGTCGTCACTGCGCCTGCCCGCGGACAAACAGCTGCTGCAGCAACTCGACTTTTGCGTCCAGAAACTGCTCTGCAGAGAGAAAGACAAGGATGTGGTGGCCACAATCCGCAAGGTAACCTGTTCATATGTGAGACCAGTCCAGATCCACGATCAGTAGACTCAGTAGGTCTGTGAAATTAATAATCAATGATGGATTAACTGCGTCCATGATGTCTTTCAGACAGTGTTGGAATTGGACAAACTGGACCTCACTGAACCTGTAAGCAGCTCGGTTTCATGAAGAACTGTCAGGTAGATCACAGTGGAGGGTTTGGTTTCACTCCATCAGGTTTATTGTGTGTTACAGTTTCACAAGAGGCAGGAGAGGGATTTACTGGACCAGAAAAAGGAGAAGGAGGAGACTCTGTTGCTGGAGATGGTGAGTCTGAAATGGATGATGTTTTCAGTCTGAATCACTTTGTTTTTGTTTCAATAACGTCTTTTCTGTTGTCAGGAACAGCTGGAGCGCCAACAGACCGACGGGAAACTGAACTCTGAAAAACATACAGAGCGAAAACGTGAGTTTGTTTTTTATGTTTTTATGATTCACAGACAAGAGACTGTTTGAATCCACCTGAAGGAAAATAAACATGTTCATTAATCAGAGGTCCTGCTTTGTTTGACAGGAAGAGACTGCAAAACCAGTCTGTCTGCCACTAAATCTATGTCTGTGTCCTCCTCTGGAGCGGCCCTGTCATCCTCTGGTGAGACAGAACATGTACTATCTGTCAACACAGATTATAACAGACATTCATAACCAATAATAAGAGCCTCTACATGAATGATCATGTTGCTCCATAACTGTTTAATCAAAGTTCAACCAGCTACTTTAAATCAGCTCCAAGGTGGCGAAGTGTGTTTTTTGCTGCGTGAACAAAAACTTAAATTTCCAGATTCACAGCAATGAGGATGATGATGATGATGAGGATGGTGATGATGATGTTTCTTCATCTTACAGGTAAAGAGATGAGGAAGGCTAAACTGTCAAGGAGTCGGTCCCTCAGCAGTCAGCCAACGACATCCAAATCTGCCAACTCAGACAGACCTCTGTAAGAACCACTTTGAACCAACTTCATGTACTTCAGGGTTGTCTTCAGATCATAGACCGATATGACCAATCTGAATGAGATGATCGCTGTTCCAGTCCTCAGCTGTAATCCTGGTCTAT
This sequence comes from Larimichthys crocea, assembly GCF_000972845.2. Classification (NCBI taxonomy): domain Eukaryota; kingdom Metazoa; phylum Chordata; class Actinopteri; family Sciaenidae; genus Larimichthys; species Larimichthys crocea. Next base: position 66,559 of record NW_020854246.1, on the reverse strand, counting down.
GGGTAATCAACCCGTTCTCATCCCAGGTCGTCAAATAACCTTTAGCATATTAATGAGACACACTGAGCTGCCAGACGTGGTTAGTGTTGTGAAATGGTTACAGTTTGGTCGGTTTGGGTTAAAGTAGCTGTTACGTTACATACATCACATGATGTGACACTGCCGGTCACATGACATAGGTCACATCACTCTGAGATGTTTAAATGTGGACAAAAACAAGGTTTGGGTGTTCTTATGACCTTTTTTTTCCGTTTCTGTGTTTAAGGAAAGTGAAAGAGCTAAACAGTCCATCTGGGCCGAAGAAGTCCTCCGTATTACTGAGCAAAGGTACCGCCGCCTTACACACCTGCATATTTGACAGGAAGTAGTCTGAAGGACTGCAGGCTGAGGCGGGGTGGGTTAGATCTTTATTTATACATCACTTGTGTTTTTTAGATGACTCTTTAAGGACTGCGCACTTTACTATGGCATCCCAGTCCAGCTCCTCCATGCCAGTCCTGATCCGCAGTAACACCACCAGCCTCCTGGACAGGGCCAGCACATTGGACCACAGAAGCAGTTCTATGGACCACAGGACCAGCACCCTAGAACAGAGAGATCATAGAACCATTACACTGGAGCAGAGAACCAGTTCAATGGACCACAGAACCACTACCTTGGACCATAGAACGACTACAATTGACCAGAGAGACCATAGAACCAGTACCTTGGACCATAGAATGACTACGATTGACCAGAGAGACCACAGAACCAATACTATAGACCAGAGAGACCATAGAACCAGTACCATGGACCAGAGAGACCATAGGACCAGTACCATGGACCAGCGCAGTAAAACAATGGACCGGGGCTGTGGGGTGAAGGACAGCCAATCCAGAAAGTTGTCAATGTGAGTACTTACTAAAATGTTCTGGTGGTAGAACCTTACAAATTAATGATCCCATGTGTTTTTTACAGACCAGTTCCAGGAGTGGCCTTTAAACAAGGTCTCTCCTCTGAGCTTATTAAACCAATAAAAGGGAATCCCAAAACTACAGTAATTCAAAGAGGGGTTGACAAAACTCTGGATCCTTTTAGAAGAGCAGATGTGGGCTTGATGTTTTGGTCTTTTGTGGTTTCAGTTTATTAACCATGTTTTGGCTTGGTTAATCCCCATCTTAATCCTCATTGTTTATCCCAGACTTCTTTCTTGTTTTGGCCTGTTTAACACTCATCTGGTTTTAAATCCATTTTAGTCCATTTGAGATTTCTTTTGTTTGATCCAGCTTTAAATCTCATTTAACCCAAGCTTTAACCTGGTCTAATTTATTGCTGCTTGAACCTTTGGTTAGGGATAGGGTTGACTTGGTGCTTAACACTATCTGAAATCTGGGTTATCCCAGTTTGCTCCTGTTATTGTTTTCTGGTTTAAACATGCTATAACCTTTACAGTTTGAGCCCAAAAACTGTGCTAACCAGTGTTAACCTGGCTTTTCTCCTGGTTTATCTTAGCTTGGCCCTGGCTGGTTTAAACCTGTCTTAACTCTGTCTTTAATTCATTTTATTTGTTTATTATTGTTTAGCCATGACGTTATGTTGATGTTGATGTTAGATTTAGATTTAACATTTAGATTTATATTTAACATTTAGATTTATATTTAACATTGATATTTAACATTTAGATTTAGATTTAGCATTTAGATTTTACATTTAACATTTGGATTTAAATATTTAAAATATCTCTAAGTTCACAAATATTGTTCTAAATGTGCAAAAAAGTGACTCTCAAACCAGTTTTTTAAAAATTGTTTTTAGCTAAATGTGACAAAATGTTGCTGTTATTTTCAGAGCGAGACGCTTTACAAACGGCACCTTTTAACTCATGTCATGGTTTCACCCGGGCACTGCTGTTTTCTTTATTTATCTACAGAAACAGGAAGTCCAACTCTTTCAGCATCCAATCAGGACGAGACTGAAGATGATGATGATGTCATACCTCCACTAGGCCATCAGCATTCAGGGAGCAGTTTCCATTCAAGCAGTTGTGTCATGAGTTAAAGGATGAACGCTTTAGAACATTATCCAGAATGCAACAGTCAGAGTCTGACTTCTGAGCACTGTGTATTTTAATGATCTCATCCTGTAACCTGTTTGGTTCAGTAAAATCCACATGTACAAACTGTTGCTGTGTTCTTATTGGTTACTGGTATCACCTGCTGATGTGGGATTGGTTGGATAAATGTCAACTCACAGGATGATAAATATAATATAATGTTCTGTGTATTGATTAGTTGAAATATGTGATGTCATTATGATGTTTAATGACTTCAAGTTTTTACTGTTTACATCACATTAATTTTAACGTTTAATATTTTACATACATGTTTTCAACAGTACATATATTTAAAGTTAGAATTACATACATGAACAGTGATGGTGCTAACATGCTAACGTTCTTAACAAGTACTAAACGTACTAAACAAAGCAGCCTGAAAAACACATGAATATAACAGTGTTGTAATAGTATTTTTGTGTTACTGTAGTGTAGTAGTAATGTTGTAGTAGTGGTGTTGTAGTGTAGTGATGTTGTTGCTGTGTTGTAGTACTGTTGTAGTAGTGGTGTTGCTGTGTATTAGTGTAGTAATGGTAGTATTGTTATTGTTTTACAGTAGAACCAGATTCATGTCACTGGGGTTCTGGTGGGATTAGAACTTCACAACCTGACCATGGTACATAGCAACAGTAACTTGGGGGCAGGGCTTGGTTTTATTTCTTGGTGGGGTCGATGACACGGCCCATAGACAGCACACTGCCGGTTGTCTGGTGGTAGATGATGAAGATGAAGGGTCTGTTGACGGTCAGTCGAGGAGGAAGACTGGAGAACACGTTAACTCCACCTCCTGTGGTGTCATCACTGGTTTCGTCAACAGACATGACGGATTTATGATAAACCTAAAGACGAAACAACAAACATGAAATGTATTTCACAATAAAAGTGTAATAATAAATCAAAGTAAACGGGGGGTGGGTCTAGGTCTGAGGTCTGATGAAGAAGATGATGCCATTTCATTAATACTTTGGTCAGCACGCAGCACAATTGTTTGTATTTTCACTATATGTCCATCTATAATCATATCTTAAGTTATAGATCTTTAATAATAAATAAGATCTCACCTGTGTGAGTTTAGGTACTCCGTCCATGTTGATGATCTCAGCATCGTCCTGAAACACCTTGGTGATGTCAAGGGTCTGCAGAATGTCACGCAGAGCGTAGGACTGTTCCAACAGGAAGCGAGGAAGCTGCACCTCCAACCTCCTGTTTCCAGAAAACAAAATCAATCTATTTTAAATAGAAGCAGCTAAGGAGGAAGTATAGATATACAGTATATGTGTGTGTGTGTGCATGTATATATATATACACAAAGAAGGAGAGGAGTGAAGGGTGGGAAGAATGATGGATGTAATGCAGGTGATAAGGAGGTAGGTGAGGAAACAAAAAAGAGAGTCTCACGTCTTCTTCAGCTGCCTGATCCACGCCTTGATCTTCTCTGCAGTCACTTCCTCTTCAACAGCCGTGACGTCCACTTCTTCATCAGGCAGCAGAACCAACATGGCCGCGCCGTCCGTCATTGGCAGCTTCAACACGCCCACCTTCACTGAGCGGTCGTACGCCAGGAAGTACTTATCAGCCCGGAACATCATGGGAACCATAACGACGTGATACTTGTCCACATAGAAACGCTCGTCCTGAGTGGAGGACGAGTTGAAGGAAGGACTGAAGTGAGCTGAAACAAAGAAAACTTTATTTATAACAGACACAAATCCTGACAATTAGCTGCACCTTGTAGCAGTTAACTCTGTCTTCTGACAGTTAACCCAGCCCCCTGGTAGTTAACTCCGCCCTCTGGCAGTAGGTACATACTCTAATAGTGGGTACATACTCGGGTAGTAGTTACATACTCTGGTAGTAGTTACATACTCTAGTAGTAGTTACATACTCTGGTAGTTGGTACATACTCTGGTAGTAGTTACATACTCTGGTAGTTGGTACATACTCTGGTAGTAGGTACATATTCTGGTAGTTGGTACATACTCTGGTAGTAGGTACATACTCTGGTAGTTGGTACATACTCTGGTAGTTGGTACATACTCTGGTAGTTGGTACATACTCTGGTAGTTGGTACATACTCTGGTAGTTGGTACATACTCTGGTAGTTGGTACATACTCTGGTAGTTGGTACATACTCTAGTAGTTGGTATATACTCTAGTAGTAGTTACATACTCTAGTAGTATGTACATACTCTAATAGTGGGTACATACTCGGCTAGTAGGTACATACTCTAATAGTAGGTACATACTCTGGTGGTAGTTACATACTCTAGTAGTAGTTACATACTCTAGTAGTAGGTACATACTCTAGTAGTTGGTACATACTCTGGTAGTAGTTACATACTCTAGTAGTTGGTACATACTCTGGTAGTTGGTACATATTCTGGTAGTTGGTACATACTCTGGTAGTTGGTACATATTCTGGTAGTAGGTACATATTCTGGTAGTTGGTACATACTCTGGTAGTAGGTACATACTCTAGTAGTTGGTACATACTCTGGTAGTAGGTACATACTCTGGTAGTTGGTACATACTCTAGTAGTTGGTACCTACTCTGGTAGTTGGTACATACTCTGGTAGTTGGTATATACTCTAGTAGTAGTTACATACTCTAGTAGTATGTACATACTCTAATAGTGGGTACATACTCGGGTAGTAGGTACATACTCTAGTACTTGGTACATACTCTGGTAGTTGGTACATACTCTGGTAGTAGTTACATACTCTAGTAGTAGTTACATACTCTAGTAGTTGGAACATACTCTGGTAGTAGGTGGCAGTGGCAAGCAGCAGCTGTGTCTGGGGGTCCAGGTGGGTCACCAGCTCCTGGACCTTGTCTCCAGTCTGGTCCTGGGCCCAGCGGTTGATGGTGTCAATGGCCTCTTGCGGCACCGTGTAGGCCAGACTCTGAGCGATCCCCCCAAACCTGGTCTGAAGCAGGTCCAGGTAAGATGACGACACCTGGAAGCTCTGGGGCGGGAAGATGCCCACACCCTGCTTCAGGTTTAGGGCGGGGTTCCCCTGCAAGATGTTGGTCAGGTTCTGGAACAGATCTGAGAACAGCAGAGACAAACTGTAACCTCAATGTTTAAAAAAAGACTGAAGTCCTTTACTGACTCCTGACCCACCTGGGAGGGTCTCAGGGTCTAGTCCAGTCAGGCTGAGTCCAAGCAGCAGCTGGTCCTGGGTCGGCCCACTGGTGGCACTCAGCAGTGCAGCCAGCGCCGTGGACAATGTGAAAGTAGACAGGAAGACGTTGTCGTCAGTCCGACTAGAGACCGCTCGGTACAGCCGGGTGGCAAAGTCTGCGTTTCTATTGGTCAGGTCCTCCAAGGAGGGGTCAATGGTGTCAGAGGAGACCAGACTGAGCAGGAGGAGGAGGCCGACCAATGAGAGACGGATGGAGGGAGTCATGGCGCTGAGAACTGAAGTGACAGAAAACAAGAATTATGATTATTGTTCACAATGTATCACATTGAGGTTGTTATTCAGAATATCAGAACGACTCAAACATGTTAACAATTATCAGGTCATGCACTGACCCAAACAGGAAGCAGGAAAATGGGTGGTTACTATGGTAACGGCTAAAAAAAACACACACACTTGGACTGCACTCAGGATGACGTCATGTCAGTTTACACGTCCTGTACACTGGACGAACTGACGTCACCCATTACCTCATCATAACAGCTAACAAAAACAGCCCGCAGGGCCACGCCCTGGCGTCACACACCGTTATCTCTCACGTCACGTGTTTTTGTTGTTATTTGGACGATCAGCTGGCCAATCAACGCGGATGAAATCGCTCGGATCGCACCATCGATCCGCCCTTTGATCTGATCCGTATCGATTATGTAAACCCTGGATGACTCATTGGTGAACAGATGATGATGACGCAACAAACAGACAGACTAACCTCGTGATGATCTCACTCCTTTCTGTTCTGATGCTTCACGAGCTGCGCATCACCATCACCCTCCGATCACCGCAGGAAACATCATCATCACTTCCGGTCACTTATTTTCAAAATAAGAGTCCACAGCGTGAACATCACTTCCGGTCACTTCTTTTGACATTAAGACTCCACAGAGTGAATAGTCTTTCAGTGACAGGAAATAACATCAGCTACAGTCTGATGTCAGCAGCAATTAAGAACCAATTGCTACAGACTTCTGGTGATCGATGATGATGTCATTTTATTTTAGATTAGACAATATACAAGATCAGAGCTCAGCCAATGAGCTCACAGCTGTCCTTTCACTCCTGTCCATGTGTCCGCGCGGCGTGGTCCACGTGTCCTCGGGTACGCACAGTGTGTAGAAAACTTCAGTTACATCATCGCTTTATTTAAACTTTTTATTATAAACATGTTACATCCAATTTTACATTTTTTTAAAAAAGGACTTTTGTCTGTGTCCTACTGCGTGTCCTTTTACGTGTCCATCTGTGTGTCAGAGACTCCTTGGACGCCTTCCCTCCACACAGCAACGTTTCGTCCGTCTCGGGCCAGATGAGGAGCGAACATCACCTCCAGCCTGCGGAGGACGCTGCACTGGTCGCCACGGGCAACCGTCATGTGAAGGCGCCGCATCATCAGTCGAACCATCACCTGATTGGCCCAGGCCAACCCCAGAGCCGGTGACACATTAGAAGACAAAGGGCTGAAGGAACAAAGAGATAAATCTGTTTCTTCACATTAAACCTCCTGAACATCTGTCTATCGAGTCCGTATGTTACAAATGACCTCCTAATGACATCAGACAAAGGACTCATCTCTGTACTTGTCCTGTTAGATCTTAGTGCTGCATTTGACACCATTGACCATCAAATTCTTTTACAGAGACTGGAACATCAAATTGGCATCAAAGGAACCGCCCTAAGCTGGTTTAAGTCGTATTTCTTAGATCGATCTCAGTTTGTTCACGTCAATGATGAATCCTCCATGCAGACCAAAGTTTGTCATGGAGTCCCACAAGGTTCTGTACTAGGACCACTTCTATTCAGTTTATATATGCTTCCTTTAGGGAACATTATTAGGAATCACTCTATCAATTTTCATTGTTATGCTGACGACACCCAATTGTATTTATCGATCAAGCCTGATGAAATCAATCAGTTAACTAAACTCCAAACATGCCTTAAGGATATAAAAAGTTGGATGACCTACAATTTTATGATGTTAAATTCAGACAAAACTGAAGTTCTTGTAATTGGACCCAAACACCTCAGAAACTCTCTTTCTAGAGACTTAGTTACTTTAGATGGGATCACCCTGGCCTCCAGCTCCACTGTAAAGAATCTTGGAGTTGTTCCAAAAGTATATTCTGTCACGAGTCTGTCTGTCCATCGAGTCTGTCTGTCCATCAAGTCTGTCTGTCACGAATCTCTCTGTCCATCGAGTCTGTATGTCCGTTGCAAGTCCGTTATACGTTTCTTAAATGCAGGAAAGAGTTCACAGTCTGGTGGTCAAGTAAATTTCGTGACATTGTGAGTTTAGTGTTTTTACCCCAAACTGTCGCCTGAGCTGTCGAACACGTCGGTCACCTGAAACACAGGAAACACATTCATGTGTTTAATCAATTGTTCGTTAGAATAATTTTGTATAGTTCTCATGTCAAGAAGCTTCAGTGTTTCAGTGTCATGCTTTCAATTCAAATCAATGAAGACAAACTTTCAAGAATCACGTTTTCCGCCATGAAGTTTGGTTTGTTTCAAGCAGGATGACTCTGCCATGATTCACAGATGATAAACAACAACAACAACGACAAGAACAACAACAACAACAAGAACAAGAAGAAGAAGAACAACAGTAACAACAACACTGCATACCACCTGCTCCTGTCTGGTCCCTGAATTCCAGCAGTGTGTGTGTATGTGTGTGTTACCTGGTTTATGCAGAGAACAGGTGTGGTGAACTCCAGGCTCAGGTGGTGCAGTGTGGAGGAGAAGCTGAGCAGCTGTTTGGTCCTCTCCAACCAATCAGCAGCCTGGAACTCACACCTGAACAGAGCCGCCACCGAGTCGACCACCAGGAGCCGGACCAGACCCCGAGCCAGCAAGAGGGGGACCCGGCGGGACAGACACACCTGGAGTGAGTCCTGCAGGTAAACAGAGCAGCGGTCAGTCCGTCAGACGGTGTCAGTGGTCAGCGGTCAGCAAGGCGGACTCACCAGGTCTGCAGCGTGCTCGATGTAAACGTGGTCACTGAACCGCAGTCCGCTGATCAGGGACGAGGGGACGTCAGAGCGCAGCTCAGACTGTTCTCTGATCAGCTGCTGCAGACGTCTGATGGGAAACGAGTCCTCAGTGCAGATATACACTGCTCCTACAGAGACACAGTTCAGTGAACGCAGCATCACGTCCGCACAGGTACACACCTGAAAGCACAGGTCCACCTGAGTTTACCTGAAGTTTACCTGTGTGTACCTGAGTTCAGTCCTCCGTACTGTGGTGGGTACAGCACAGACAGACAGAGCTGCAGGGCCAGCTGAGTCTTTCCTGCTCCGCTCTCTCCCGACAGCTCAGTGACGCCCCCCACAGGGAGACCGCCTCTCAGCAGCTCGTCCAGTACGGGGCAGCCAACACTGAGTCTGAGGCCGGACTCTAACCTGCGGCACTCTCCACGCAGTAGCTGAAGGGCTGCACACACACAGACGGACAGGTTGATACGTGCTGTGACATCACTACATGATGTCCAATCAGAATGCACTGTTACTGGCCTGACCTGGAACTGGAGGGTGACGTCTGCAGGCAGTGGCGGCGGTGGTGAGCAGTTCCTGGATGTCTGACCGGGACAGACGGGTCAGTCTCTGCAGGTCCGGTCCAGAAACACATAGCACGTCGCTGACGGACCTCAGTTTAGCTGGAGGAAAGACAACATGGTAACCATGGTTACCACATAGTTTGACTGGTTACCATTGTCTTCATGGTGACAGTGGACCGGAAGCTGGTTACCGTGGTAACAGTAGTACCCGGACAGACATCACAGAGGAGCAGAGGAGGGCGCTCACACCAAACTCACCCCGCCTCTCACCTCTCCTCACCCCGGCTCTCCCCTCTCCTCACCCCGGCTCTCGCCTCTCCTCACCCCGGCTCTCACCTCTCACCTCTCCTCACCCCGGCTCTCTCCTCTCACCTCTCCTCACCCCGCCTCTCGCCTCTCCTCACCCCGGCTCTCACCTCTCCCCTCTCCTCACCCCGGCTCTCCCCCTCTCCTCACCCTGGCTCTCCCCCCCCCCCCCCCCGGCCCTCCAAAGTACCTGAAACTTGTACATGTTTGTTGTTTCCATTGTCAAAAATTCTGGATGGTAAACAAACAGAACCCATGATTCCGTCTGTTCCGTTTGGTACAACATTGAACTGGGACGTGGAGCACTGTTGTTTCTACACTTTTCCTCAAGCAAAGCTGTACCTTGTTAAAAACAACCTTGTCCAATGTTGAGCATAGCGAGGAGACCGCAAACAGAGGATTGATTAGTAGTAGTTGTAAATTAGAAAATGTATTACAGTGTACCAGTGTTTTTTTATACTGCATCTTCACAAGACCAAGAAAAGTCTGTTTAACTACTGGACAGTGAAGCTCCAGTAACCGCTCCACCTACCTGAGTACTTCACTGATTCAGGGTTTAAGTACTCATTAGGAATTTTTGTAACCTGGGCTTTAGTATCACCTGAGCAGAGAAACCAGGAACTCAGAGCGAGAACCACAGACTGATGTACGTTTGTCCTCCACTGTTTTCAGAAGTGACGTGGCAGAAAGCCATTAAAAAGTAAAACTTTAAAATCTTTTCTATTTCCCAACAGCACCTGGGTCAAGGCGTGGTGCAGTATTCCCTAGATATTAACTTCACTTTAAGCATCATGCCTCAGAGAGACTCCTACTACCACCACACATTCATCACAGCACAAGTATTCAATGCCTGTAAGTGCCTCTCCTCTTCATTTGGCTGCAGTAACCACATGTGACTGAAGCCCATCAGTGTTAAAAATGCAGGTGTTCTCCTTCAAAGTCCTCCCAGAGATCACGGCCCAATGTTCAGACGGGGGAATCATTTTCAGCGTGGTCAGAACGCCTCGAGGCGAGAGTCTCTGGGAGGTCGGCATTGACCATGAGCCCCTAACATCACAGCTCGCGACTCAACGGGGTACCGCTCCACACCAACAAACCTCAGAACCACTCTGGAAGTCCCTGTGTTCTCAGTTGGATACAACTATGAAGTACCACGATGCATGGGGGTCAACTCACAGGTTTTTACCAGTTCACTGCTGTTTCCACTGAGCAGAGGGAGACACTTTTTACTGTATCTTCAACATCTTCAGTTGCAAACTTTACATAGATCTTCAGGTGTTTCAGCAGTCTTAATCTAACCACAACCATAGCGCCTTTCTCTTTCAGTGTGTTAAACATTTTACACATTAGCCTAATCACAATATAAACTGATCAACAACAAATGTTTAGACCACTGGAAGAAAAATAATTTTAATCTGAGTTTGTTTTTTTTGTTTTTGTTTTGGTATTTTCTCGGCATAACCTGTCCAACTTTTATGGAACATTTAAACTTCTTCTGAGAACTCCAAAACTTTGGAAGTCCAGACGTCCACCTCCAAAACGCTGCCTTTTCAAAACACAGGACATGATCGGTAATCAGCCCCAATTCTCATTTTTCAGTTTGTTACATTCTCAATTCCTTTTCTGCCTCCTTATCTTGTGTCATCTCTTTGTGGTGTCAGTCTGTTCTGCAGATGGAGCATGACAGTGGTGTCAACTCTGACCTCCACTTGGCCTATGGTACAGCCTGAAAGAACCACTCTGCTGGATCAAACCTGAGACCCATCAGACAGATGGATCTAGAGTCCTCTTTGAGTTCAAGTGTGGACTTCTGTGGACCAGAGCCATGGTACGAATCAGAAATACTGAATACAAAAGTAAATGGAAAGTTTTCTAATGCCGGATGCTGAACAGGTTGGGGAATCATACGTGGTTTATGAGAACGAGATCGTCCATCACAGGACAGTGATCGCAGACGGACCAAACTTCATCTCCAGAGAATCTCGTTCAAGTAAGAAAAACTCCTATGAATGGAAACTTAGAGGACTTAGGACCTGAGATAAAGACTATGACGACAATGGGTTGATTCTTGAACAGGTTGACGGTGAGGTGCTTCTATCCACTTAATGGAGTCAACAGACTGTCTGTGACAGGATCTTCAGATCAGAGAGTCCGATTTGGTTCAATCAAAGTCTTCGAAGCATGAAGGTAACACGTTGGAATTAATAAATATGCAAATTAAGTTTGGTTTGAAATTTTAAAATGTTTCTTCTTCTCCCGCAGATTCAGCAAATAAACTCCCTGCCCAGGAGTGTTCGCATCAGGTTTCTGGAAATGCTGTAAACACCCAACTAACCAGGTCCACCAAGCCCTGGCAGCAGGGGAGTCCTGCCTCACTCTGGTGTCAGGCCTCAGGCCCAAACCTGGACCCAGTCATTTCATCACAGTGCCACAGGACACAACAATTGTTGTACTCTTCCATAACCTACAGCCTCCCGAAACTTTAATCTCTCTCCTCCTCTTCCTGAAGGTCCAACATTGTGTCAACCAGTCCCTTGCGGCACATTCTGGTCACTTTGTGACCCAGAAACAGGCCAATTATATTTGGCTCTTCAACTGGTGGCCATCTCCCCAACAATCCTCCCAGATATGACAAATTACCAGACAACAGCGACCATTGTCAAACTTGACACGACAAGCTTCAACTCTGTAGATGCGCAGAGGGACAACATGAAGACAACCTAGCGTTGGGTTCGAGATCTTACAGCAGGATTTCTGATCCATCCAGTGTTGGACAGTTGCAGATACCGACACTTCAGACTCCAGACAGTTTAGGTGATAGTGTTTGGCATTCTGGCCTGACATGGGACCCCACTGTTGGCCAAAATGATATAATTGCACCAAATTGGGACCTACAGGTCTTAAGCTGACCTTTCTCCTGGGCATGCAAGAACAAACCCAACAACACGGAGCTAATCTGGATTGAGTCTTCATGGTCCTCCCGTGGCATCATAGAAATTGAGATACCTGGGCAACCAGCTAAAAGTCAATATGATCCTACTCAATCCTCCTCTCAACCTCACCCAGTCCTTCATCTACCAGCTCAGTATAGCCCAGATCTTTCTGGCAGCAGTGAACTACTACTACCTGAAAAGGCACCTGTCCCTGTTAATAAACAAACACATCGGCCTCAAAATATCATCTCTGATTTGTCTGTAGACATGCAGGGTTTATCAGCACTGAACAAACATCTACTGCATCCAGTCGAGTTGACAAAACCTGCAGAGACCAGAATCTGTTGAAAGGGGAACACGGAAGCTGTTCAGTCCAGAATGCAGACCTCCGAATAAAACCACCAACGCCAATTTGTTTCTTCTGGGACATCAGCTACCAGGACGCTTTTGTCCAACAAGCAAACTCTCAAATATCTAATCTCTCCCAATATGCCACTGGTCCAATGGCTGTCGGCAATGATGGCACTCACTGGCTTTCCAACAACCACCTGAACACAGAGGTTCAAACGCAAGACAGGAATATGTGTCTGACAGAACTGGTTTCTCAACACTGAAGCAGAAACCAAGGTGCTAAGAGTGAAAACACAGCAGAAACTGTCAATCAGTGACTGAAACAGGAACCAGGAGGACAGGAAACAGAATCTAGCCAGAGAAGTCCTTCAACCAAAAGGTAGGATGAGAATCGGTAACCAATCCGATCCCGATTATTGTTTCGTTCTTGCCTCTACTACAGTTGAAAATTTGAATCTAGATTTAAGATGTTTTGCCTGGCTTAGCACAAAGACCCAGGGACAGCCATAGTCTAGCTTCCTCAAGAGCGGTACCTACCACAACTCCAGGGCCAGAGATACCCGTCTGTCCTTTTAAAAACACTGAAGCACCGTGTCAAAACCGTTTTTCTATTGTCCCCATCAGGAAGGGTCTCTCGTTCGAGTCAGACCTGTTCCTGGTCTCCAAGGAAGACTCAAAACCTGTGACAAACTCAAACTGCAGAATCTCCAGAAGCCCACAACTCAGTCTTAACCAGAGGAAGACCAGCACAGATGCCCTTCCACACCACGAGCATCCTCAGAGACCGTCAGTGAACAATCCCAACTGTGATGAGGCACACAAAGACCACTGCAGGGACCTGGGTTTCCTGGATCCCACACAGGTCCTAATGGTGCTGATGATCCAAATTCGACCTGAACATCCACACCTCATCAGACTGCAGCAGTCATTATGGTGCCAGTGTTCACCAAGGCAATCATGAGGTACTTAGAACAGATTGTTACCCTTACACTCCACAAACCATCAGATGCAGGGACGCCCGCTAGGTAACCTGCCCGTGGCATGTGGATAATCTGCACATTAATGCTGAACCATATATCCAGGTTTTGGGGCAACATTTGCTGCCAAGACGCATGATGTCAGAGCATTACCCAGTTTTTCTGCGGGACAGCTTTTAGAAAGAGGTCACCTGTTACGGGGGGGTGGGTAATAAGAGCTGAGCTCTGATTGGCTCCGACAGGATTCACTGAATGTTGATCAATAATATTTTAACTGATCTAAATATTTGAGTCTCAGAAGCTGAACATGAACATGTCTTTTGCTCTCAGGTCTATCGCTGATGAAGAAATAACCAACCAGCAGATGAAGAAACAAACAACAAACACTCTGATTCATAAAGTCTGTTTTCATTCCGCTGTCAGACGCTTTGTTCAGACACAAACCACTGATACAGAATAATCATAGAAAAATAATGTATCTCGTGTTGCATTGTTCAGCTTGTGTTGGCCCCTTATGGATCACCATCCGAGTGTTAAGTGACAGATTTTGATAGGGCTTATTTTCTGTGTCCTGAAAGACTTGATGAGCGTTTTAGTGTTTGAAATAAAGTTTAGCCCAGGTCACATGCGCTGGTGTCTTACCGTCAGGCTGAAACAAACTGTCCCACAGCAGATGACACTCCTCCACTCCCTCCACAACTGGACCTCAGAGACGATGATGTTGTCCTCAAGAACTGAGCCACAGCTGGTACACACTGCGCTTCCCGGGCCTGATCTACGTCTATGTCCGACCCCCCACAGGTCCGGCACACCCGGGAGCTCATGGTGGCGGTCAGAGGGGCGGAGCTGTGAAAACATGAAGGCTGTGGGTCGGGGTGCTAACACACATTATCAGTCAGACTTTAACTGTACAAAATTTTTCACCAGCAGATGTAACACAAGCTTCACATGACAGCACCATTATACTCCATTATAAACCCCAACTAACCCCATTTACCCTGCTCTGAACCCCAGTGTAATCTGATTTATAACAGGTTATAAGAGTCAATATTCATTAACAACAGCTTCAGGTCAATGATCACTCAGCTGTTCACACACTGTATATAGAATACAGTCTACATAAGGTGTTCACCTCTCTAGAACAGAGTCTTACAGTACTACAATAAGGTGTTCACACTCTCTAGAATACAGAGTACTATACAGTACTACAATAAGGTGTTCACACTCTCTAGAATACAGAGTACTATACAGTACTACAATAAGGTGTTCACACTCTCTAGAATACAGAGTACTATACAGTACTACAATAAGGTGTTCACACTCTCTAGAATACAGAGTACTATACAGTACTCAATAAGGTGTCACACTCTCTAGAATACAGGTATCTACAGTCACAATAAGGTGTTACACACTCTAGAATACAGAGTACTATAAGTACTACAATAAGGTGTTCACACTCTTAGAATACAGAGTACTATACAGTACTTACGATAAGGTGTACACACTCTCTAGAACACAGAGTACTATACAGTACTACGATAAGGTGTTCACACCTCTAGAATACAGAGTACTATACAGTACTACGATAAGGTGTTCACACTCTAGAATACAGAGTACTATACAGTACTACGATAAGGTGTTCACACTCTTATTACAATACAGAGTACTATACATACTACGATAGGTGTTCACACACTCTAGAATACAGAGTATCTACAGTACTACAATTAGGTGTCAACACTTAGAATACCGAGTACTCTACAGTACTACGATAAGTGTTCACACACTCTAGAATACAGAGTACTATACAGTACTACGATAAGGTGTTCACACTCTTTTATATAAATTACAGAGTACTATACAGTACTACAATTAGGTGTTCACACTCTCTAGAATACAGAGTACTATACAGAGTACTACGATAAGGTGTTCCACTCACTCTAGAATACAGAGTACTATACAGTACTAGATAAGTGTTCACACTCTCTAAATACAGAGTACTACCACAGTACTACAATAAGTGAACCTGCTGCCTTCAGACACACAGCAGTGTACAGCTATTCAGCCTGATCCACTCACCGGCGACAATGGGTCACCCAGAGATCAGCAGAGTCCAGCGAGACCGCCGAGTCTAGTCCACAACAACAGAGACCAGCTAAGACCAGCTGAGTCCAGCAGAGCCAGCAGATCCAGTCCACAACAACAGAGTCCAGCTAAGACCAGCTGAGTCCAGCAGAGACCAGCAGAGTCCAGTCCACCGCAACAGCGTCCACTAACCGACGCAGAGTCCAGTCCACAACAACAGAGTCCGCTAAGACCGCAGAGTCCAGCAGAGACCGCAGGTCCAGTCCCCAACAATAGAGTCCAGTTGGCGGTTATAGACCGGATGTAGCGGTTTCGTGTGTGGTCTTTGTTTCCATGGTTTCAGGAGCAGTTCACAGTCAGTTGTGATGCACGAGGACTCTTAAATCACTGATTGATCTTTAATCGATCTTTAATCGATCTTTAATCGATCATCAAAACCGCGTTTTTTGGACCGTTGTTTTTTGTCCTGTGCGCCAGTTTAGTGACGTCACTGGTCCGGAGCATGCACGAGGTGGGGCGTTGATGGCTGGCGGGAAAAAGTAATTGATGATGAAATTATTAATGAACCTGGAGTTTAATAATTATTCATGTTCCGAATATGAAGTGCTGGTTACATCAAAACCCGGGCCGTCTCCACACGGACACCCCCACACAATCACATAAATGGTTCCGTCCAGCGCGCGCCTGATGACGTTTCTCATTCCGGCGGGGATTTTCAGTGCGGAGCTACCCGAGCCGAACCGAGCTGAACCAAGCAGAGCCGAACCAAGCAGAGCCGCACCAAGCAGAAACCGAGCTGAACCGAACCAAGCCGAGCTGAACCGAACCAACAGAGCCGAACACGCCGAGCCGAGCTGAACCGAACCAAGCCGAGCCGAACCGAGCAGAGCAGAGCAGAGCCAAACAGGGCTTACCTGCCCTGGTGAAGCCGTGCCTGGAACAGCAAGACCTCCAGCGGGGAGATGGACTGGAAACACCTGGAGATGGCCCAAGATCAGAGCCGGGGTGAGGAGAGGTGAGAGCCGGGGTGAGGAGAGAGAGGGAGAGGAGCCGGGGTGAGGAGAGGGGAGAGCCGGGGTGGGGGTGGGAGAGGTGAGAACCGGGGTGAGGAGAGGTGAGAGGAGAGAGCGGGTGAGGTGAGAGCCGGGGTGAGTAGGCCGGGGTGAGGAGAGGGAGAGGCGGGGTGAGGAGAGGAGGGAGGCCGGGGTGGGGAGAGGGGAGAGCGGGGGAGAGCGGGGTGAGGAGAGGGCCGGGGTGAGGAGAGGGGGAGAGCCGGGGTGAGGAGAGGTGAGAGCCGGGGTGAGGAGGGGGGAGAGCGGGGTGAGGGAGGGGAGAGGGCGGGGTGAGGAGGGTGAGAGCGGGGTGAGGAGAGGGGGGAGAGCCGGGGTGAGGAGAGGTGAGAGGTGAGAGCTGGGGTGAGGAGAGGCGAGAGCTGGGGTGAGGAGAGGGGGAGAGCCGGGGTGAGGAGAGGGGAGAGGCGGGGTGAGGAGAGGTGAGAGCCGGGGTGAGGAGAGGTGAGAGGTGAGAGCCGGGGTGAGGAGAGGCGAGAGCCGGGTGAGGAGAGGGGGAGAGAGCGGGGTGAGGAGAGGTGAGAGCCGGGGGTGAGGGAGGGGAGAGGAGAGAGCTGGGGTGAGGAGAGGGTGAGAGGTGAGAGCCGGGTGAGGAGAGAGGGAGAGGCGGGGTGAGGAAGAGGAGAGAGCCGGGGTGAGGAGAGGGGGAGAGCCGGGTGAGGAGAGGTGAGAGCGGGGTGAGGAGAGGTGAGAGCCGGGGTGAGGAGAGGGGGGGAGAGCCGGGGTGGGAGAGGGAGAGGGTGAGAGGTGAGAGCCGGGGTGTGAGGAAGGGGGAGAGGCCGGGGTGGGGAGGAGAGGGGGGAGCCGGGGTGAGGAGAGTGAGAGCCGGGGTGAGGAGAGGCGAGAGGCGGTGGTGGGGAGAGGAGAGGAAGAGCAGGGGGGTGAGGGAGGGTGAGAGGTGAGAGCCGGGTGAGGAGGGGGGAGAGCGGGGGTGGGAGAGGCGAGAGGGGGGTGAGGAGAGGCGGGGTGAGGAGAGGCGGAGAGCCGGGGTGAGGAGAGGCGAGAGGCGGGGTGAGAGAGAGGGGAGAGGCGGGGGTGGGTGAGGAGGGTGAGAGCAGGGGTGAGGGAGGGGAGAGCCGGGTGAGGAGAGG
The DNA here is from genome assembly GCF_000972845.2 of Larimichthys crocea. Lineage (NCBI taxonomy): Eukaryota > Metazoa > Chordata > Actinopteri > Sciaenidae > Larimichthys > Larimichthys crocea. Next base: position 48,894 of record NW_020854246.1, on the reverse strand, counting down.
GGAGAGGCGGGGGTGAGAGAGGTGAGAGGCGGGGTGAGGAGAGGTGAGGCCAGGGTGAGGAGGAGGTGAGAGGCGGGGTAGAGGAGAGGGGAAAGGGAGGCGGGGTGAGGAGAGGCGAGAGCCCGGATGAGGATGAGGGGGGGATCCAGGGTGGGGAGAGGGGGAGAGCGGGGTGGAGAGGTGAGAGGCCGGGGTGAGGAGAGGGTGAGGCGAGAGGGGTGAGGAGATGGTGAAGCGGAGAGA
>NW_020854246.1:0-48621 GCF_000972845.2 Larimichthys crocea | reverse complement strand
GCCCCCCCCCCAACCCCCCCCCGCCTCTCCCCTCTCCTCCCCCCGGCTCTCCCCTCTCCTCACCCCGGCTCTCTCCTCTCCTCACCCCGCCTCTCCCCTCTCCTCACCCCGGCTCTCACCCCGGCTCTCACCCCGGCTCTCTCCTCTCACCTCTCCTCACCCCGGTTCTCACCTCTCCTCACCCCTCACCCCGGCTCTCCCCTCTCCTCACCCCGGCTCTCTCCTCTCACCTCTCCTCACCCCGGCTCTCACCTCTCCTCACCCCGGCTCTGATCTTTGGGCTCATCTCCAGGTGTTTCCAGTCCATCTCCCCGCTGAGGTCTTGCTGTTCCAGGCACGGCTTCACTCAGGGCAGGTAAGCCCTGTTTGGCTCTGCTCTGCTCTGCTCGGTTCGGCTCGGCTTGGTTCGGTTCAGCTCGGCTCGGCTTGGTTCGGCTCTGCTTGGTTCGGTTCAGCTCGGCTTGGTTCGGTTCAGCTCGGTTCTGCTTGGTTCGGCTCTGCTTGGTTCGGCTCTGCTTGGTTCAGCTCGGTTCGGCTCGGGTAGCTCCGCACTGAAAATCCCCGCCGGAATGAGAAACGTCATCAGGCGCCGCTGGACGGAACCATTTATGTGATGTGTGGGGGTGTCCGTGTGGAGACGGCCCGGGTTTGAATGTAACAGCACTTCATTATTCGGAACATGAATAAATTATTAAACTCCAGGTTCATTAATAAACTTTCATCATCAATTACTTTTTCCCGCCAGCCATCAACGCCCCCACCTCGTGCATGCTCCGGACCAGTGACGTCACTAAACTGCGCCACAGGACAAAAACAAACGGTCCAAAACAAACGTCGGTTTTTGATGATCGATTAAAGATCGATTAAAGATCGATTAAAGATCAATCAGTGATTTAATGAGTCCTCGTGCATCACAACTGACTGTGAACTGCTCCTGAAACCATGGAAACAAAGACCAACACACGAACCGCTACATCCGGTCTATAACCGCCAAACTGGACTCTATTGTTGTGGACTGGACTCTGCTGGTCTCTGCTGGACTCTGCTGGTCTTAGCTGGACTCTGTTGTTGTGGACTGGACTCTGCTGGTCTTAGCTGGACTCTGTTGCTGTGGACTGGACTCTGCTGGTCTCTGCTGGACTCAGCTGGTCTTAGCTGGTCTCTGTTGTTGTGGACTAGACTCTGCTGGTCTCTGCTGGACTCTGCTGATCTCTGGGTGACCCAGTTCTGCCGGTGAGTGGATCAGGCTGAATAGCTGTACACTGCTGTGTGTCTGAAGGCAGCAGGTTCACTTATTGTAGTACTGTGTAGTACTCTGTATTGTAGAGAGTGTGAACACCTTATCATAGTACTGTATAGTACTCTGTATTCTAGAGTGTGAACACCTTATCGTAGTACTGTATAGTACTCTGTATTCTAGAGAGTGTGAACACCTAATTGTAGTACTGTATAGTACTCTGTATTCTATATAAAGAGTGTGAACACCTTATCGTAGTACTGTATAGTACTCTGTATTCTAGAGTGTGTGAACACCTTATCGTAGTACTGTATAGTACTCTGTATTCTAGAGTGTGAACACCTAATTGTAGTACTGTATAGTACTCTGTATTCTAGAGTGTGTGAACACCTTATCGTAGTACTGTATAGTACTCTGTATTGTATATAAAGAGTGTGAACACCTTATCGTAGTACTGTATAGTACTCTGTATTCTAGAGTGTGTGAACACCTTATCGTAGTACTGTATAGTACTCTGTGTTCTAGAGAGTGTGAACACCTTATTGTAGTACTGTATAGTACTCTGTATTCTAGAGAGTGTGAACACCTTATTGTAGTACTGTATATTCTATATAAAGTGTGTGAACAGCTGAGTGATCATTGACCTGAAGCTGTTGTTAATGAATATTGACTCTTATAAACTCTGTTATAACTCAGATTACACTGGGGTTCAGAGCAGGGTAAATGGGGTTAGTTGGGGTTTATAATGGAGTATAATGGTGGCTGTCATGTGAAGCTTGTGTTACATTCTGCTGTGAAAAATTTTGTACAGTTAAAGTCTGACTGATAATGTGTGTTAGCACCCCGACCTCACAGCCTTCATGTTTTCACAGCTCCGCCCCTCTGACCGCCACCATGAGCTCCCGGGTGTGCCGGACCTGTGGGGGGTCGGACATAGACGTAGATCAGGCCCGGGGAAGCGCAGTGTGTACCAGCTGTGGCTCAGTTCTTGAGGACAACATCATCGTCTCTGAGGTCCAGTTTGTGGAGGGGAGTGGAGGAGTGTCATCTGCTGTGGGACAGTTTGTTTCAGCTGACGGTAAGACACCAGCGTCATGTGACCTGGGCTAAACTTTATTTCAAACACTAAACGCTCATCAAGTCTTTCAGGACACAGAAAATAAGCCCTATCCAAAATCTGTCACTTACACTTACTGAGTGGTGATCCATAAGGGGCCAACACTAAGCTTGACAATGCAACACTGAGATACATTATTTTCTATTGATTAATCTGTATCAGTGGTTTGTGTCTGAACAAAGCGTCTGACAGCTGAATGAAAACAGACTTTATTGAATCAGAGTGTTTGTTGTTTGTTTCTTCATCTGCTGGTTGGTTATTTCTTCATCAGCTGATAGACCTGAGAGCAAAGACATGTTCATGTTTCAGCTTCTGAGACTCAAATATTTAGATCAGTTAAAATATTATTGATCAACATTCAGTGAATCCTGTCGGAGCCAATCAGAGCTCAGCTCTTATTTACCCACCCCGTAACAGGTGACCTCTTTCTAAAAAGCTGTCCCGCAGAAAAACTGGGTAATGCTCTGACATCATGTCGTCTTGGCAGCAAATGTTGCCCCAAAACCTGGATATATGGTTCAGCATTAATGTGCAGATTATCCATCATGCCACGGGCAGGTTACCTAGCGGGCGTCCCTGCATCTGATTGGTTTGTGGAGTGTAAGGTGTAACAATCTGTTCTAAGTACCTCATGATGCCTTGGTGAACACTGGCACCATAATGACTGCTGCAGTCTGATGAGGTGTGGATGTTCAGGTCTGAATTTGGATCATCAGCACCATTAGGACCTGTGTGGGATCCAGGAAACCCAGGTCCCTCTGCAGTGGTCTTGTGGTCCTCATCACAGTTGGGATTGTTCAGCTGACGGTCTCTGAGGATGCTCTGTGGTGGGAAGGGCATCTTGCTGGTTCCTCCTCTGGTTTCAGACTGAGTTGTGGGCTTCTGGAGATTCTGCAGTTTGAGTTTGTCACAGGTTTTGAGTCTTCCTTGGAGACCAGGAACAGGTCTGACTCGAACGAGAGACCTTCCTGATGGGGGACAATTAGAAAAACGGTTTTGACACGGTGCTTCAGTGTTTTTAAAAGGACAGACAGTGTATCTCTGGCCCTGGAGTTGTGGTAAGGTACCGCTCTTGATGAAGCTAGACTATGCTGTCCCTGCGGTCTTTGTGCTAAGCCAGGCTAAAAACATCTTAAATCTAGATTCAAATTTTCAACTGTAGTAGAGGCAAGAAGCGAAACAATAATCTGGATCGGATTGGTTACCGATTCTCATCCCTACCTTTTGGTTGAAGGACATTTCTCTGGCTAGATTCTGTTTCCTGTCCTCCTTGGTTTCCTGTTTCAGTCACTGATTGGACCAGTTTCTGCTGGTGTTCACTCTTAGCACCTTGTTTCTGCTTCAGTGTTGAGAAACCAGTTCTGTCAGACACATATTCCTGTCTTGCGTTTGAACCTCTGTGTTCAGGTGGTTGTTGGAATAGCCAGTGAGTGCCATCATTGCCGACAGCCATTGGACCAGTGGCATATTGGGAGAGATTAGATATTTGAGAGTTTGCTTGTTGGACAAAACGTTCCTGGTTGAGCTGATGTCCAGAAGAAACAAATTGGCTTGGTGGTTTTATTCGGATGGTCTGCATTCTGGACTGAACAGTCTCCGTGTTCCTCCTTTCAACAGATTCTGGTCTCTGCAGGTTTTGTCCAACTCGACTGGATGCAGTAGATGTTTGTTCAGTGCTGATAAACCCCTGCATGTCTACAGACAAATCAGAGATGATATTTTTGAGGCCGATGTGTTTGTTATTAACAGGGACATGTGCCTTTTCAGGTAGTAGTAGTTCACTGCTGCCAGAAAGATCTGGGCTATACTGAGCTGGTAGATGAAGGACTGGGTGAGGTTGAGAGGAGGATTGAGTAGGATCATATTGACTTTTAAGCTGGTGCCCAGGTATCTCAATTTCTATGATGCCACTGGAGGACCCATGAAGACTCAAATCCAGATTAGCTCCGTGTTGTTGGGTTTGTTCTTGCATGCCAGGAGAAAGGTCAGCTTTAAGACTCTGTAGGTCCCAATTTGGTGCAATTATATCATTTTGGCCAACAGTGGGCTGGTCCCATGTCAGGCCAGAATGCCAAACACTATCACCTAAACTGTCTGGAGTCTGAAGTGTCGGTATCTGCAACTGTCCAACAACTGGATGATCAGAAATCCTGCTGTAAGATCTCGAACCCAACGCTAGGTTGTCTTCATGTTGTCCTCTCGCATCTACAGAGTTGAAGCTTGTCGTGTCAAGGTTTGACAATTGGTCGCTGTTGTCTGGTAATTTGTCATATCTGGGAGGATTGTTGGGGAGATGGCCACCAGTTGAAGAGCCAAATATATATTGGTCCTGTTTCTGGGTCACAAAGTGACCAGAATGTGCCTGCAAAGGGACTTGGTTGACACCAATGGTTGGACCTTCAGGAAGAGGAGGAGAGAGATTAAAGTTTCGGGAAGGCTGTAGGTTATGGGAAGAGTACAACAGATTGTTGTGTCCTGCTGGCACTGTGATGAAATGACTGGGTCCAGGTTTGGGCTGAGGCCTGACACCAGAGTGAGGCAGGACTCCCCCTGCTGCCAGGGCTTGGTGGACCTGGTTAGTTGGGGTGTTTACAGCATTTCCAGAAACCTGATGCGAACACTCCTGGGCAGGGAGTTTATTTGCTGAATCTGCTGGAGAAGAAGAAACATTTTAAAATTTCAAACCAAACTTAATTTGCATATTTATTAATTCCAACTGTTACCTTCAATGCTCTCGAAGACTTTGATTGAACCAAATCCAGGACTCTCTGATCTGAAGATCCTGTCTACAGACAGTCTGTTGACTCCATTAAGTGGATAGAAGCACCTCACCGTCAACCTGTTCAAGAATCATACCCATTGTCGTCAGTAGTCTTTATCTCAGGTCCTAAGTCCTCTAAGTGTCCATTCATAGGAGTTTTTCTTACTTGAACTGAGATTCTCTGGAGATGAAGTTTGGTCCGTCTGCGATCATCTGTCTGTGATGGACGATCTCGTTCTCATAAACCACGTATGATTCCCCAACCTGTTCAGCATCCTGCATTAGAAAACTTTCCATTTACTTTTTGTATTCAGTATTTCTGATTCGTACCATGGCTCTGGTCCCACAGAAGTCCAGCTTGAACTCAAAGAGGACTCTAGATCCATCTGTCTGATTGGGTCTACAGGTTTGATCCAGCAGAGTGGTTCTTTCAGGCTGTACCATAGGCCAAGTGGAGGTCAGAGTTGACACCACTGTCATGCTCCCATCTGCAGAACAGACTGACACCACAAAGAGATGACACAAGATAAGGAGGCAAGAAAAGGAATTGAGAATGTACAAACTGAAAAATGAGAATTGGGGCTGATTACCGATCATGTCCTGTGTTTTGAAAAGGCAGCGTTTGGAGGTGGACGTCTGGACTTCCAAAGTTTTGGAGTTTCTCAGAAGAAGTTTAAATGTTCCATAAAAGTTTGACAGGTTTATGCCCTGAAAAATACCAAAACAAAAAAAACAACTCAGATTAAAATTATTTTTCTTCCAGTGGTCTAAACATATTTTGGTTGTTGATCAGTTTATATTGTGATTAGGCTAATGTGTAAAATGTTTAACACACTGAAAGAGAAAGGCGCTATGGTTGTGGTTAGATTAAGACTGCTGAAACACCTGCAGATCTATGTAAAGTTTGCAACTGAAGATGTTGAAGATACAGTAAAAATGTCTCCCTCTGCTCAGTGGAAAATCAGCAGTGAACTGGTAAAAACCTGTTGAGTTGACCCCCATGCATCGTGGACTTACTTCATAGTTGTATCCAACTGAGAACACAGGGACTTCCAGAGTGGTTCTGAGTTTGTTGGTGTGGAAGCGGTACCCTCGTTGAGTCGCGAGCTGTGATGTTAGGGGCTCATGGTCAATGCCGACCTCCCAGAGACTCTCGCCTCGAGGCGTTCTGACCACGCTGAAAATGATTCCCCCGTCTGAACATTGGGCCGTGATCTCTGGAGGGACTTTGAAGGAGAACACCTGCATTTTTAACACTGATGGGCTTCAGTCACATGTGGTTACTGCAGCCCAATGAAGAGGAGAGGCACTTACATGCATTGAATACTTGTGCTGTGATGAATGTGTGGTGGTAGTAGGAGTCTCTCTGAGGCATGATGCTTAAAGTGAAGTTAATATCTATGGAATACTGCACCACGCCTTGACCCAGGTGCTGTTGGGAAATAGAAAAGATTTTTAAAGTTTTACTTTGTAATGGCTTTCTGCCACGTCACATTCTGAAAACAGTGGAGGACAAACTGTATCATCAGTCTGTGGTTCTCGCTCTGAGTTCCTGGTTTCTCTGCTCAGGTGATACTAAAGCCAGGGTTACAAAAATTCCTATATGAGTACTTAAACCCTGAATCAGTTGAAGTACTCAGGTAGGTGGAGCTGTTACTGGAGCTTCACTGTTCCAGTAGTTGAAAACAGACTTTTCTTGGTCTTGTGAAGATGCAGTATTTAAAAACACTGGTACACTGTAATACATTTTCTAATTTACAACTTACTACTAATCATATCCTCTGTTTGCGGTCTCCTCGCTATGCTCACATTGGACAAGGTTGTTTTTAACAAAGTACAGCTTTGCTTGAGGAAAAGTGTAGAAACAACAGTGCTCCACGTCCCAGTTCAATGTTGTACCAAACGGAAAGACGGATCAGTGGTTCTGTTTGTACCATCCAGAATTTTTGACAATGGAAACACAAAAATGTACAAGTTCAGGTACTTTGAGTGGTTGTGGCAGTGTTGTTCATGATTGGTCAAACTGTTGTAATGGGCCCATCAGACAGATGCATTGCTGTCAAAGAGCCTCAGGCACCAGTGGAGGACACCTGAGAGCGAAACCAGGTGATCAAATATGATTAACAGGTATCGAGGCAAATTCAGCAAAACCAGTGACCTTGAAAGCCTTAATGCACTCCCCTATCCACTCCTCCACTTTTCCCTACACCAAGAATGTGATTGTTAAGACCTCACTTAAGATCTGGGTCCAGTTTAAGCACCACTTCTGCCTACAGACATTCTCTATTTATGCACCATTAGCAGCTAACCATGCTTTTCCTCGTTCCCTCATAGACAGTGTTTTCTTAAGGTGGGTGAACTTTGGTATTCATAACTGTAAAAGACCTGTGTATCGATAATGTCTTTTGCTTCTTTTCTTTTGCTGTGTCTAGCAACTTTCAGATAAATTCTCACTTTCTAAGCGACAGACAGACACGTGTCTGCAGTTTTGTTTGACACATTTCCTAGCTTTCCTCTGACTCAGCTTTGGATGGTTTCCTGACATCAATCTCCACTCTTAAAAGGCTCCATCTTGTATATCGCTAATCAAATTAATATTTTACATTTAGAGCCCCTATGCTTAATAAAGTCACTCTGGGAGGAGGACCTTGGGGTGGCGAAAGCAGAGGAAGTCTATTTGTGCAAGACAGTCTTATTCAGTGTAAAGTTGTACACCATACCCTTTTACACTAAGGCTCGACTGGCTAAGATTTATGATAGTGTAATTCCAACTTGTGACAGGTGTCAGCAATCTCCTGCAAACCTTATATACACATGTTCTGGCATTGTCCATCTCTAATTATTGGACTGAGATTTTTTAATACCTTGTTAGAGGTAGTTGGGAAAAAAATAAAACCAGATGCTCAGTGCACTATTTGGGATTGCCCCCTTCACTCACTAAGTCCAAAAAGAATGTACTTGCTTTTGCTACCCAGAAGATTAATTGCAATTAATTGGAAATCAACGATACCTCCCTGTCACACCCGTTGGATTAGAGACACCTTTTATTTTCTTAAGATGGATATAATTAGACTCTTTAACTGGCTGCTCCAGTAAATTTGGGAAATTATGGGGCCCATTCTTTCAATTCGTTAAGAGGACAGATCTTCCACTCACTCCAGACTGACATGACTGAAGCAGCTAAGAGAGATAGAAATGTTATTTCTGTTGTGATGAGGGTTATATGCCGCTGCTCTGACTTGGTATGTCAGTTGCTACATCAATTGCACTTACTTACTATTACCTGACTGTTTTTTTTGTTTGGTTGTTTTGTCTATATTCTTTTCCATTTTTTATTTATTTTCATTGTGGCTGTTCTAGTTTTGTATAAGTTGTTCAGGTATGCAACAATACTTTAATAACCACTTTCTTTTTGTTATTATTCTAAAAAAGAAAAAAAAATGTATACTTAACTCTTTGTACATGTTTTGATACAATTGTATACATCTGCGATCGTCTAATGAGTTGTGTCTGAAAGCGCTTCCAACCTCCTGTCTGCATTATCCCACCGTTCTGATCACACTGCCATTAAAAACAGGAAGGAAGTGGTAAAATAGCTGCCTAAGCCAACAGTGATGTTGAACTGTGCGATTATGCACCTTGTCCTGAAAAGAGAATACTCCAACTTTCATGTGCATCTAAAGACTGGTAGAAACACGTGATGAAAAAACAATGGGACAACGTGTTTGCAGAGATGCATTTCAGTGTGAGACCTCACAGACGAGTACCATAAACAGTCACCACCACCTAGCAGGTCAGGGAGGTGATACACGTCCTGGGTGGAACCCTTACCATCCAATGGACAATAGTGTCCTCAAAAGGCAGCTGGAGCTCATAGCCTCGGCTGCCATTGATGTGAACAACAGGACTGACGCTCGAGTCCCATTCAGCACTCTCTGACATCAGCTGCTTCCCGTTGATCCAGACTTCCTCTAATAGGACGTCAACAGGAATGTTTCCCAGGTATACACGGAACACCTGTTCATCACTCATGGTTTCTACAGGAACAAACAGAAGTCCAGACACAAAACTGAAATATGACAACGGAGGACATCTTGATTCAACCATGAAATATCCAATATTCACTCTCTTTGGGATGTTAAAGTGTTACATTGAAAACAGACACATTGCAGATCCACTGCTCACCTGTTTCAGCTCTACTTGCTCTTGGAAAGCAAACAGGCGTCTGTTTTCTTTGGATGTGTGTGTTAACATGAACCGCCTCTCAAACCGCCAGTCTAACATGACCATATTACACAGTGATTGGTCAGGTGTGAAAGTAGGGAGAGTTTGAACTCTGTGGACTTACTGTCGAGGCTGAATGGTGGGCGGCAGAGCAGCGGTGTGTCGAGCACCTTAAACATTCGATGTCTTGTATCGAGGCTGCTGCCATCTTCATACAGCAGAGAGAAGACTTGTTCGTACAGTAGACATATCACGTACATCTCCTTGTACATGTTGTTCAACACCAAACTCTGCAGAGAAGAAGAAGCTGACAATCAGATGCAGAATCTACTCTCGGTCGTGATCTCCTCATGTAGCGTGACAATGATTACAATAGTTTTGCATGCATTTGTTGCTCGTGAAAACCTGGTCACTGTCTGAAGTTTAGACAGGACCGACTGTACCTTCCTGTAGCCGCCCTCTGCTCCGAAAGGAATCCCGATCTGGTTCAGAGATCCTTGTTGGACTAGACTGAATCCTCTGACAGCAAGAGTGGATTCATCCAGCAGGACCCCCCCCACCCCCAGACTGAGGTTTCGACTTTTAAATGTAGCTCCCTCTCCGACTAGAGGGGTCACAGCCCAGGGGACATCCCAGAGCAACACAGTGCCATCAAAAGAACCTGAATCTGAGGGAGGATCAACGGAATTACTGTCTGCACCATTTACCCATGAAACCAACTTCCTGTTTAGTTGTGTTTGTGTGGAGGAACTCACTGACTGGACAGGCAATGGACATGTCAATCATCACCACCATCAGCTTCTGCTTAAAGAACAGAGAAGCCTGGAGGACCTCCATTGGGACTCCATCCACCTGATGATAAATAAAGATTATTGTTTAGTCTTACCTGAACCTGCAGACCACCTCCACAAATGGCAGCACGTGGACTTTGTGTAGACCTGCATGAGTCTGACCTGAATGTGTCTGTTAGTTCACAATCCTCAGAAAAAAAATGTGTTAAATGGTCAAACTGTTCAATTCATCTCCATTAAACAGAGGTATCTTAATTCTTCACCGTCTAGCACAGGCATGGGCAAACTGTTCCACAAAGGGCCGGTGTGGCTGCAGGTTTTCCTTCCAACCAAACAGCAACACATCAGACTTGACTCATTTAATCAACTGATCTCAGTCTTCAGAGAGTTGATTGGTCAAACTTTGTGCTCTTGGTTGGTTGGAACAAAAACCTGCAGCCACACCGGCCCTTTGTGGAACAGTTTGCCCATGCCTGGTCTAGCATGACGTGACAAGAAGACAGTGAACACATCATAGTAAGTACATTATATCTCAAGTCAATCTGCCAGTCCAGCTGGACATTTGGATTCAGCCACATTAAGTAAACTCATCATAGAGCCAGTAAAAGGAAACTTTTCTGAACATGATGGAACTTCAATAAGCAGAAGAGACCTGAAAAGGTTTCCTGAAATCAAATTTTTAAAATGATTTGTTTTATACTGCAGCAAGGAAGTCTGCCTACATAGGTACCCACCATTGTCAACTCTGTGTACAGTTGTTTGTACTGAGATCGAAGCACCACCCGCTGGGCGGTGGTGGTCAAGCTGAAGCCCTGCCTCTGTGCTTCACTGACGGACAAGGAGGAAACCTGTCCATCACGCTGTAGGATCATCAGCTGCCAGACCAAACTGGCCATCCTCTGAGCCTGAACATCACAAACCAAACACAAAGGCCAAAAAAAACACAACAGCATTAAAAAGAACAACATGGGTGTTGTTTTGTTCATCATATGAAAAGGATTTTCCCAATAGCACAGAATTGACTAGCCTGAGATGCAAGAAGTACCCAATCACCAGCCGAGGAAGTGGTTAAACAACCAGCATCTCTCTGCCATGTGGCTCATAAGGGGCATTTCATCATCCTATTTCTGAGCCTGAATGTGCAGAGCCCTGAAGGTCAGCAGCAAGTACTCTAAAAACACTCCTAAAAAGTTCTTGGATGAGCTTGAGCAGACTACTTTTACAAGACAACAAAAATTCTCCAATTAAGTGATCAGATTATGGGGAACCAAAAATGGCGCAGCCTTCGGGAGCAATTTGGGGTTCAGTATCTTGTCCAAGGACACATGCAGACTGTAGAGGCCGGGGATCAAACCGCTGATCATCTGATTAGTGGACGACCCACTCTACCTCTGAGCCACAGCCACCCCAAGAGACTACAGATTTGGACAGAGTTAATATTTTATTGAGAAAACATTATATGGGCCTTGGTACTACCTGAGAGAGGGCAGCCTGCCACATCAGTCCACTCTCCCCCTGCTGGCTGCCACATGAAGTCTCTCTGTTCACGTTCACCTGGTTGACATTGAAACTGAACTTAAAAATCACCTCAAGACACTTCTATTAGCTTTTAGGTAGTTTAGACACAAATTTCAAGACTTCATGTAATACGAAACTCCCAGTAGTTGCTCTGACCTCCATGTAGTCCTCCTCACAGATGATCTCCCTGTGAGTCCAGATCAGACCAGAACAGACTTCAGAAACCGGCTGGCTGATCCACCCACCACCACCATCACTGACTATCACGTTAAATCTGAAAGTGAACACCTCGTCATTCTGTAAAACACAAAACCGCATCAGATCTACAGCCAGTCTGGACTCCTGTCATAACCACAAGTAGAGCTACTTGGAGGTAGATCAGGGATATCAAGTAGAGGAGTTACCTGATTGTGGGTGAAGCAGGAATAGTATGAGGCTCTGAAGGTAGTGAAGCCGTCCATCTTGAAGTTACTGATGGTGTAACCACAGCGTGAGGCAATCTGCTTGCTGATGGAGTGGACACCATTTCCATCTACATCAGGATGGACAGAGTGAGCCTTGCCATCAGTGCCACACAAGTAGACAGTTGCACAGGTAGTTCAGGATTACAAAAGTGTTGGTATGTATTTAATGAACATTAAGAGCTGACCTAGAGCCTCAAAGTGAGGCATCTCTTCCGAGGCCACGTGGATCCACAGGTAACGATCCCGACACTCCGACTGAACAGCTTCAGCAAAATCTGACAAAACAGGAAATCTGAGAAAAGATCACAGAAACTCTGCTGCAAGTAAAAACCCTGTAAATTCACCAGTAAAGTCCCCATAGATTCACCAGTAAAGCTAGTTTACCTTCTAATTTTGCTTCAGTTGTTTTTTCTGTGAACTTGCACCAGATAAAGGCGATTCTAGAAAAAGAAAGAAGTTTTGTCACCTGCTCAGGTGAGATGTTTTTTTACCTGTTCAGGTGAGATTCCTTGTACTCACCCGATGATGAAAGCAGCAGTTTTCATGTTGAAGCTGGAAAAATCTTCTGTCCTTGTGGAGGAAAAGCTTCCCCTCTGCAGCCAGGTGAACTAATCACCTGGCTGTCATGCTAACAGTGTAGCCAGTCAAAGCTGAGGCTGATTGATTCTGATTACAGGTAGTCCACACTGCTCACTGAAGGAAAAGTTTATATAACTTATCAGACAGTACCATAATATAACGTGTCAATGTAAGTTAATATATTAAATATATGTTACTGTCGCTCTCTCTGTATCTGTAGGTCCAGTTAAAGCTCCTCTTCTTGGTTCTGGTTTTCACACCAGTGTTGGGAAAGAGTCCCGGGCCCAGACCCTACAGGGAGGTGAGTGGTTTTTCTTCATAAACCTGATCCCATATCAGCTGAGCATCGGATTTAACCTTTTGTGTCTCCAGGTAAGCGTCAGATCCAGCAGCTGGGCAGTCAGCTGCAGCTGAACCAGCACTGTTTGGACACAGCCTTTAACTTCTTCAAGATGGTCGTCAGTAAACACCTGACACGAGGACGCAAGACGGAGCATGTCATTGCCGCCTGCCTCTACCTGGTGTGTCGCACTGAGGGGACGCCACGTATCCTAGCAACCAGCCACACATGCTGACCTTCTGTGTGTATGTGTTGCCTAATGTTTATCATGCTGTTTTCCTGAACTGTGTTTCAGACATGTTGCTGGACCTGAGTGACCTGCTGCAGGTACGGCTGACCTGAGACCAGCAGAGACCTGCTCCCTCAGCACCTCAGTAGAACCCCTGTTGACCCTCAGTAGACTCTCTGTGAACTCTCTGTGGACCTTCTGTTCTGTTCTAACTTATCTTTTCTGGTGTGCAGGTGAACGTATACATTCTGGGAAAAACCTTCCTGTTGTTGGCTCGTGAGCTCTGCATCAACGCCCCCGCCATTGGTGAGGATCTTTAGTTTACCCCACAACTTGATTAGGTGCACCATGAGCCGCAATATTAATATATGAACAATGATGTCATAATGAATATATTAACATTAATGAGATGCTGATGTCAATATGAACATACTTTAATAATATTTCAAAGGCTTTATTAGTCAATCCCTTTCTTAAGTCCGGTTCTGGTCCAGTTTGTGCTCCGCACACAGCACATCCCAGTTCTTTACATCTTGTGGTCAGACTTCAGAGAGGTGATCTGATATTATCAATGTGGTTCTGGTCCATTTGATCATTTTCTGTGCAGGTAAAAACCTCTACAGGTCCACACTTGCATATAACCATACAGTTCAATGTGTCTCTACAACATCAGAGCATGAAAAAGAGGACCCCCACTGAAGTCAAATGAAATGACTCCATTAAAATGACTCCATAAATTTAAAGACTGATGTGATAAAAAAAACAGACAAGCAGATTGAGAGATTAAACTGACTCGGACGCTTCACACTGTATGGTCTTTAACCAGTAGACCTCTAGACTGCCCTGCCCCCCTTCTACCTGAAAGAAGCAGCAACACATTTTTTGTTGTTTCACTTCAACTTTATTTCCCGAATGAAGCCCTGATAAACCAATCAGCTTGTAGTTCTATTACATCAAGCTGACTGCAGCAGTCCGCCTGTCAGAGTATCTGTAACTTGTAGTTTGTCAGGTTCTGGTTCAGCAATAGAAGACCAGTTCAGGGATCTGCCCCCCCTGCACACCAGTGCCGTTGGTACTGTCCGATGAACACTGGAACTGGAAGGTCACTTTTCCACACTGCACCTCTGTCATCCCTTCCTGACCAAAGTAACTTAGCTCGTTCCCATCCAGGACGGCGCTCACTGTGTAGAAGGTGTCCTGTTCGACCTGGACCGGGTGTTCAAACCACACCGGGAAGGTGCTGCTTGATCCGTCTGACAGAAACTTGGTGAGGTTCTGTGCCAAAACAGTCCCCTGCCTCTTCAGTTCGATCTTCACAGTGTACTCGGCCTTCCCGCCACTCGACCCATACAGACCAAGTCCAGCCATGAAGATCCGCCGGTCCACTGCAAATTGGATGCTGTCACAACGCCCCCTGTAGCGCCATTGGTTGCTGCGGTAGGCTGAAGACTGGAAGCGGTGGCACCTCTGCGGCGCCAGGCCAGCCCGCTTCACAAGGGGGAACTCCAGTCTAGGTTTGTTGGAGGCAGTAAACCACAGGAAGACATCATGAGTCTCTTTTAGCGTCAGGACGTCAGACTGTGCTGCCCCATCTGCAAACTCCTGTAGCGTCATGGAGGGGATCCGGACCAGGTACAGAGCCTTGCCCAATACCACACGCTGGTTTCCGGGGGTCACTGCCAAGCCCTGACGTCGACACTCAGCCGCTGCCCACCTCAGTACTGCGTGGAAGATCTGGACCTCGCGGATGTTGAGTGACTCTCTATGCAGGATGATCTCCAGCGTAGGCAGGTCGATCTCACAGAAGCCTTCAGATCGCAGAGCGAGTTCGGCCTGAGCGTCGATCACCTCCCAGCACCGCTGTGTAAGCTCTGGCTCCTCAAACAGCTGGCTCTGGGACAGGAGGACACAGGCATTCCTCGCCTCCAGGCTCGTCTCCAGAAAGGCAACGCAGGCCTTTGCCAGAGCAGGAACGATGTACTTCTTCGCAGCGTAGAGCGTGGCGAGCACAGTGTCTGCCTCCAACTCAATCTCATCACTGTACATGTACCTAAGAGCGAACACACAGCAACATTAAGACACATCATGGCCCTTAGACCAGATCAACATGCATTCACAACATGAACTCCATATGACCTAATTTAAACACAGACTACCCCCTTGGTTTCACTGGTTCTGGTCATTCAGTTGTTATTCATGCAGAAGATAAACTGGACGTGAACTTGTCTCCAGACTGGACTCACTTTAACAGAATGAGGAAAGCACCCGGCTCCACATCAGGGATGTGGATCTCAGATTGGCCCTCAGCCAGATCTCCATAAAACATGGCTCCAAACACCGAGCTGCCCACTGCCAGGACATACTGCAACAGAGATACGGAAAACCAATCAGAAGACTGAGTGAACACATCATTGTCATATGACACTAATGTCACATGCAGCACAAACAAGTGTGACAGAGCCGGTGAGTCTAAGTTCAGTGCAGGTGAGTCCAGGGTCAGTGCAGGTGAGTCCAGGTTTCGTGCAGACCTTATGTGCAGGGACTCTCTGAGTTTCTCCTGGAGGGCCAACGATGAAGTGAACGTCCGCCATCTGCTCGT
Organism: Larimichthys crocea; assembly: GCF_000972845.2. Classification (NCBI taxonomy): domain Eukaryota; kingdom Metazoa; phylum Chordata; class Actinopteri; family Sciaenidae; genus Larimichthys; species Larimichthys crocea. The sequence continues at coordinate 32,762 of NW_020854246.1, read as the reverse complement.
TGTTGAACATCAGAGCGTTTCTTTAGAAAAACACATAAACTAAATATTCAGAAACATTAATTCAGACATCTCAGTCCATTAAAAATAATATTGTTGTCATACAGTACGTGAACTAATCTATAAAATTATCTAGTATGGAGTTCAATAATTAATTAAATGTGTATAAAACATAAAATCAGTGATATTTCACTGAATTTAATTATTATTTAATTAGTGTGCTCTTGCTGTAGAATCAGAGCAGAGTGTTGTGTTCCTGCTGTCCAATCAGAGCAGAGTGTTGTGTTCCTGCTGTCCAATCAGCAGTGTTGTATTGACCTCTCTCTGAGCGTGGGCTGTGCGTCCTGCCAGCCGTCTCTCTCCTCTCTGTCGTTGTTGTTGACAATGTGTTGAACGCTGTCGCCACTGTCGTTGACGTGGTTACTGGCCGGTGGCTCTGGTTCGCTCGGCTGGATGAAACTCTTCTTCACCTCCACCTCGTTACCATGAGGGAGACTGGTGGGAAAAAGTTCAGCCGCCATCTTGTCCTCCTCCTCCAGGTCACAGAGCCAGTGAGGTCACAACCTCACAGCATGATGACTGCTTCCTGTCAACAGTCACATGTTAATCTGATACTAATCCAAATTATTGCAGATTAAAAACCAGCACATCAGACTGTCATGTATTAATCTGATTGTAATCCAGATTATTGTAGATTAAAAACCAGCACATCAGTCATGTGTTAATCTGATTCTAATCCAGATTATTACAGATTATGTAGGTAGGTAGGTAGGTGTGTCATTGACTCGAGATGATCAGGTGTCAGTCCATCATGTTTAGCTTTCTGCTGTTGTTTACTATCAACAGCGGCTCACCTGTTAAAACTGTTTTGATTTACACGTGCTAAAGATCAGCCTCAGTCTGCAGGCCTGGCATACCTGCTGAGGTCCCTATGGTCCTGGTTCGGATCAGTGCTTCAGGGTGCAGTAAGGTATTGGTTCTGGTCACGACACCAGTGGTACATTGTTCTGTGTTAGATAGCTTATAAATACGGATAGATACGATCAATACATTGCAGATTCAGTTATCAATAATCAGTAATCATCCAGTCATCTTCGTGTTCGGTTTGTGGTCCGTTAACGGCACCGTGTATTGTTGTAGTCATAAGCTTCTGCCGTTAAACCGACACGCAGCGCCGTCCCGTTAACAACCCGAAAGAACCGGAGTATTCAAACGAACAGACCGGGAGTGTAGGTGTGTGCTCTTACCTGTCAGCCTCCCGGTGGCCGTTTGTTCTGCCGTTAACGGTAAATAGACTCCGACACCAGCTCCCGTTTGTTTCTCCAGACGCCATTTTAGATTCTGCTGCTACATCCGCCTTTACCGAGCTGCTCCACAAGATGGCGACAGAGCGCGAGACAAGTCCATGTACATTTAACAAAATAAACCATATATGTTTATATATATGTTCAAATACATGTAACAAAATAAACCATATATGTTTATATATATGTTCAAATACATGTAACAAAATAAACCATATATGTTCAAATATATGTAACAAAATAAACCATATATGTTTATATATATGTTCAAATACATGTAACAAAATAAACCATATATGTTTATATATATGTTCAAATACATGTAACAAAATAAACCATATATGTTTATATATATGTTCAAATACATGTAACAAAATAAACCATATATGTTTATATATATGTTCAAATACATGTAACAAAATAAACCATATATGTTTATATATATGTTCAAATACATGTAACAAAATAAACCATATGTTTATATATATATGTTCAAATACATGTAACAAAATAAACCTTATATGTTTATATGTGTATGTTCAAATACATTTAACAAAATAAACCATATATATGTTTATATATTTATAAATTGTGTTTTTATATATGTATTATCTTCATTCACCTCCTGCTCCTCCTCCTCAGATCCTTGTTTGTACATCCCTCGGTTTGCTCACATGTTGGAGTTTGGATTGAAGACTCATGAGGTTTCCATGACGGCTCTTCGTCTCGTTCAGAGGATGAAGAGGGATTGGATGCACACGGGACGCCGACCATCCGGACTTTGTGGAGCGGGTAGAACATGGCTGCCGTTACCATGACAGCAACTCACATCAACCACCATATAGTTACCATTCTGTCTTCTCTCCTCCTCTCTCCTCCCATCTCCTCCTCTCTTCTTCTCGCTCCTCCTGTCTCCTCCTGTCTCCTCTTTTCTCCTCCTCTGTCTCCTCCCCTGTCCCTTCCTCTCTTTTCCTCTCCCCTCCACTGTCTCCTCCCCTCTCCCCTCCTCTCTCCTCCTCTCCGTCTCCACCCTTGTCTCCTCCCCTCTCTCCTTCTCTCTTCTTCCTTGTCTCCTCCCCTGTCCCATCCTCTCTCCTTCTCTCTCCTTCCTTGTCCCCTCTCCCCTCCTTTCTCCTCCTCTTTCTTCTTCTCTCTCCTCCTCTTTTCTCCTTCTCTCTCTCCTGTCTCCTCCTCAGCTCTCCTGGTAGCAGCCCGGATGCATAAATTTCGTCGTACGGTGAAGGATGTGATTGGTGTGGTTAAAGTTTGCCAAACGACTCTGAGGAAGCGGTGAGAGCTCTGGTAGATCACAGTAGATTTCAATAGATACAGATACAGATTATAGTAGATCACAGTGTGGCACTGTAGATTACTGTAGATTAAGTAGATTACAGTAGGTCAAAGTAGATTACAGATCACAGTAGATTACAGATCACAGTAGATTACAGTAGATTAGATTACAGTAGATTACAGATCACAGTAGGTCACAGTAGATTAGATTACAGTAGATTACAGATCACAGTAGATTACAGTAGATTACAGATCACAGTAGGTCACAGTAGATTACGGTAGGTCACAGTAGCTACAGTAGGTCATAGTAGATTACAGATCACAGTAGATTACAGTAGATCACATCAGATTACAGATCACAGTAGATTACAGTAGGTCACAGTAGATTAGATCACAGTAGATTACAGATAACAGAAGATTACAGTAGGTCACAGTAGATTACAGTAGGTCACAGTAGATTAGATCACAGTAGATTACAGATAACAGTAGATTACAGTAGGTCACAGTAGATTAGATCACAGTAGATTACAGATAACAGTAGATCACAGTAGATTACAGATCACAGTAGATTACAGTAGGTCACAGTAGATTAGATCACAGTAGATTACAGATCACAGTAGATTACAGTAGGTCACAGTAGATTAGATCACAGTAGATTACAGTAGGTCACAGTAGATTAGATCACAGTAGATTACAGATCACAGTAGATTACAGTAGGTCACAGTAGATTAGATCACAGTAGATTACAGATAACAGTAGATCACAGTAGATTACAGATCACAGTAGATTACAGTAGGTCACAGTAGATTAGATCACAGTAGATTACAGATCACAGTAGATTACAGTAGGTCACAGTAGATTAGATCACAGTAGATTACAGATAACAGTAGATCACAGTAGATTACAGATCACAGTAGATTACAGTAGGTCACAGTAGATTAGATCACAGTAGATTACAGATCACAGTAGATTACAGTAGGTCACAGTAGATTAGATCACAGTAGATTACAGATCACAGTAGATTACAGTAGGTCACAGTAGATTAGATCACAGTAGATTACAGATAACAGTAGATCACAGTAGATTACAGATCACAGTAGATTACAGTAGGTCACAGTAGATTAGATCACAGTAGATTAGAGATCACAGTAGATTACAGTAGGTCATAGTAGATTAGATTACAGTAGATTACAGATCACAGTAGATTACAATAGGTCACAGTAGATTACGGTAGGACACAGTAGACTGCTATAGATTACAGTAGATCACATTTGATTTTATGAGATTAGAGTATCCTTTCTCCTTTAGATTAACAGAGTTTGAGGACACGCCCACCAGTCAGCTGACCATCGATGAGTTCATGAGAGTAGATCTGGAGCAGGAATGTGATCCACCCTCCTTCATTGCAGCACAGCACAAAGCCAAGATGCAGCAGGTAGATCCGTCTATCTCTGATTGGCTGGTCACAGATGACAACATTCACCAATGATCAATGACCAAACCAATCATCTTTATTGTCCTCTTCTTCTGCAGCTGGAACAGGAGCTGGCCAGAAAGCTGGATGATGTCGAAGGTCAGTTAGGATGCTTCAAAGAAGGGATCATTTAGATCACTTTAGAGGGCACTAAAGGGACAATAAAGACCACTTCAGTGGGCGCTTAAGATACAATTTAGAGGAAGATACAACTTCAGAGGAGAGATCATTTAGACCACTTCAGAGGGCGAAGTGGAAGAGTGTGCTCACCATCTAGGACACTGTATAGGACCTGTAAAGGACACAGGGAGAATAGTTTAGGACACTTCAAAGGACACAGGGACTTGTTTAGGACAATGTAGAGGACACAAAGGGAATTTGTTTAGGACACTGTTTAGGACTGTGTAAAGGATATTAAAGGAATTATTTCGATTTTACAGTACTCATCCCCTTTATCTTGTCCTGTTAGGAGAGATCAGCTGCTACAAAGATGAGATTGAGACCGAGCTGGAAAAGAGCCGACCCAAACTGAGAGGAATCTACGCGGCTTACGCCAAAGAAATCGGTCTGTACTGATCCTAAGTCAGTCTTTCTGAGTCTATCTAAACACTTCCAGAGAAACAAAAATATTTAAAAACAAAAATTTTTGGTTATCAGACCCTGAGGATGCAGAGGTCTTGTCCACAACCTCTGACCCTGAGGAGCCGGAGGTTGAAGAAGACGAGCTCCAAGCCGCTGCCCAACACCTGACTCAAGATTTTCTGTGCCAGGTGATTCAGGAGGAGGAAGGGCGGGGCAAAAAGACAGATGACAGAGAGCAGGAGGCAGGGCCAGATATGGAGGGGGTGGAAACTCAGCGTCAGGCAGCCCCTTTAGCAGCCATCCTGGGAAAGCTACCAAGCGCTGCCAGCTTGGGCCTCCAACAGACCTTTGAAGAGTCAGAGACGGGTGAGAAACCAGACGGTAAGAACGGAAATACAAATCTGACAGATGGCTTACAGGTGATGTATATTCTGATGGTCTGCTTTTGTTTTTGGTGTGTTTACAGATGAGCAGTTGGAGGGTGGAGAGCTGGATTTGGATGGCATAGATGATCAGGAGATTGATAAGGTGATTTTATTCATCAGTCACTGGTGCGTGGATCCATTCTGCCCCACAAAGGCAAAACACAAATTTATTTGCTCAAGTCAAGACCGGAGTTTGACTTTTCAATCTGTTTTACTGCATTCTTATGTTTGTTTTCACTGCTGCACAATCTGGGGGTTCTAGGATCAATACAGTCCAGGGTCAGTCATTAATACAGTCCAGGGTCAGTCAAAAATACAGTCCAAGGTCAGTCAACAATACAGTCCAGGGTCAGTCAACAATACAGTCCAGGAGAGTATCGTCAGCGTAGCAGTGCACATTTATTCCATAATATGATATGGCCCGGAGATTAAATATCTCTCCTTGTCCCCTCGCTTCAGTACATCCTGAATGAGAGGGAGGTCCAGATGAAGACGGAGCTGTGGATGAAACAGAACGCAGATTATCTCAAAGAACAGAAAGGTTAGAAAAAGCTTCATCATCAATCAATCAGTGTTTGTATTAGGTTTTCAATGTTGCTGTATATCATGATTTAAAGTAGCTCAAATCCATTAACCAATATCCCCAAACATGTTATTCATTGACTGTTTCTGTTGATTGATTACTGACTCTTTGTGTTGATTGATTTATTATTGACATATGGATTGATTGATTGACATGTGCTGATTGAATGATTATTGACTTGTGTTGACTGGTTTACAGAGAAAGAAGAGAGGATAAAGAAAGAGAAAGAACAGGGGACGTATAAAGAAAAGGTGAGTGTCTTTGTGAAGAACAGGGTTTCCCAGGTTGGAGTCCAGGGACTGTTCTGGGCCTACCAATAAAGATGTCATCTTTCTACGGTCACTTATCTAATGAAGACTCTCACCACCTTCTGGTTCCAGCCAAAGAAGTCGAGGAAGAAGAAGGAGCAGATGGAGGCATCGACGGCAGGCGAGGCGATTGAGAGGATGTTGGAGAAGAAGAAGATCTCCAGTAAGATTAACTACGACGTCCTTAGAGACCTGAACAGCAGAGGGACAGGAAGTGGTGGTGGCAGCAGTCCCAGCAGAGCATCCTCAGACCCCCCTGACATCAACGCCACTACACGGAAACGAGTCAACCGTCGGCGTCGCAAGAAGGCTAGCAACGCTAACAGAGACCTTGCTGCTAATGCCAGCATGATGGGGAAGAGGTAACATCCCTCATCAAAAATCTATACAGCAATCATAATCTATATATTATCTACATATTGAACAATGAAACATAATATTCATCTAAACCATATTTAGACGGGAAGCTGAACTCATAAGTGATGGATTCGAGGTGTCACCATTTTGATTCCAAATTAATCAATTGAAATTAGTTTCAGTTTCATTAAATTTCAGTCCCGTTATCTGGTTGGGTCAGGTCCGGTTGGGGCAGGTTGGGTCGGGTCGTGCCCGGTATGGTTGTGGTCGGTGGTGTTGGGACTGGTAGTGTTGGGTAAGGGCATGGTCTAGCAGGGCATTCCAGATCATACAAGAAACACATCCCAGCTCCAGCATTTTCCAGCAGAGAAGCATGGCCAGGTGCTGACTGTCATCTACGCTTCCCTTCCTGAGTTGTCAGTTCAATAGAACATCCTTGAGTTTGATTGGAAGTCCTTCTTCATGGTCTCCCTGAACTCCTCCTACCTGGGTTTTGTATCCAGCAGTGGATTCTTACCCCCAAATTCCATCGGATGCGGACACGCAGCATTGCATGTGTGCTGCGGCCGCTGCAATGATACGTGGCTGTCTTAGTCAATGTTTTAAACCCCACCGGCTCTGCCATGGTCGGTTCAGAAGCGCCCCAGAAGCGGGCCTCCATTTATCTCTGCGTGAAATATGTGGCTGTTCTATTTTTGACGGACGCCACAAGCACCCTGCATCAATTTACACAGAGCATCTTGAGCGGGCAGAAGTCAGACACAGAAACAGCATAGAGAATCCAGTGGATTTTCAAAATAAAATACCCTGTGCAAACTGCCGGTCGTAAAACAGACAAAAGAGAAACAACTGAACTACGTAGCATATTTCCACACGTAGAAGCACATAAAACAGGAAAATGACCAAATCCGAGCAAGTAAACAAAATCTGGCTAGCTAAATGCTTCTGAAACGCTCCCATAGGGTTTGAAGTTGTGTGCAGGATGGACCAAAACAACGTTGGAGCCACGCCATGAGGGATGCCACCACGACAGGGATGGATGACCTGACCCCTACTCCTACCAGCCACCTCTACAATAGAGGCTCTGAACTTGGCCCACTTCAAATCCATGTCCCCAACTCTTCCAGCGGTGTGAGCTGGAAAGAGGCTCCCAAAGTTCCCAGTTCACCATCATGTTTTGGTTTACCAGGTCTGTCCAGCATCCTCCCCTGACATCTGATCCACTGCACCACCAGGTGGTGATCAGTTGACAGTTCTGCTCCTCTCTTCACCTGAGTGTCTGAGACATACGAGACCATATGAGATCGGATGACACGACCATGAAGTTGGTCATCCAACCGTGGCCTTCAGGTTTCACTCATAAACACCCTTATGCTGGAACAAGGTGTTTGTTACGACCAAACCATGACTAGCACAGAAGTCCAGTATCAAAGCACCACTTAATCAATTAATTCATGGAGAAAAATCATCAATAGTTAAATAATTATTAAATGTTGTTCCAGGGTCCGCCTCCTGATATCCTCCACATCAAAGAAGAAAACATCCAACCAGGTGAGCGACCACACCTGACTCCACCTGCTCCCAACATACTGTACATATATACTGTACATACATACTGTAGATATATATTGTACATACTGCATATATATACTGTACATATTGTGTGTGTGTGTGTATATATACTGCACATACATAAAATATATACATACATTTTCAACTTTGTGTTTTCACCTCTCAGACAGAAAACTGTGTCACCATGACAACAGATACAACAACTGAAGAGGCTGCAGCTGAAGGGACCCCTGACCCTGAACCATACACGAACCCTACCCCTGCTGCTCCACCCACTGTCCTGGAGGAGGAGGAAGAAGAGGAAGACGAAGTGGAGGAGGAGTGTGTTAGCGCTCTGCAGCTCGTAGGAGGTCAGTCCAGGCTTTTATTCCGAAAACTCAGAATAAAATAACACAAGGAGTGGAGGTGATGAAGGGGTTGATGGAGGAGGTAACCAAGGAAGTATAAAAAAAGTTTGTAGTCCTAAACAGAAGTATGATTGTTCCAGATTACGGCTGTGAGGAGGAGGAAGTCTTCTAGTTCCTGACTGACGGATCAATAATTTGGAGGTCAATAATCGACATCAGTGATCAATCACAGTGAAAGAACTCTATCCATCAGACTGAGGCAGCTCCACTGAGACATGTCAGTGTTTCAGAGATCAATAACTGATATCAGTGATCAGTCAGTGATCATTGATGAAGAGGTATTTTATGAAATCACATTGTTCATTTTGTAAAAAAACTAACTTTTTGATGTTTTTAAATGAATGTAAATAATTTGACATTCCATCATCTGTTCCAACAGTTTGAATATTTTAATGTGTGTGTGTTTCTATGTTTGTGATTGTTGTACATGAACATTTAAACTTTGATTAGAAGTGAAACGATAATAAAGTAAAACAAGAATCTGAAATAAATCTGTCGTTTCTCACAAACATGAATAAAATCTGTGATTTGATTTAATCTGAAGAACTCATCAGTTTGACAAACATCTGTCAGTTAACCCTTAAATGACCTGATAATAAACATCAGATTATTATTGAATGTTTTTAACATATCGGTTAGCTTTAAAGGACATTTGTGTTTGTTTTATATATTTGTTATGTAAGTCTAAAACTGCAGTGCACCATGGGAAAAACACAAACTGGTTCAACTGACATTTTAACTATCCCATCTCTGATTGGTCCAGAGCAGCATGACAGGACGACAAACAGGAAGAAGATGTCTAAACGTTTATTCACACACAACAAATTAAACTTTAAGGGAACAGTCCAACATTCTGTTGATCAGGGCTCCAAGGCTCCGGGTCTCCGCGCTGAGGGACTCCACATGGGACCTGTTAGATTGTTCCCTTAAGCTCCTCAGTATCCAAATGTCTGTTTGATGGCCTGGAAATAGAACCGGTTCAAGCCCTCCCTGGTGGAGTCCTCCTCCCCTGCAGGGACTCCTCGACACTCCATCCTCAGCTCCGTCTCGTCTCCTTGGTCCTCCAGATCCAGACTGATAGTGGCGTAGTGCTCTGATGAAGAGATAAACAAAGCTCAGAGGTCAGCGTGTCCCTGAACACAGCACCAGAGACCATGACATCATCACAGGAAGACGTACCACTGGGCCACGTCCTGAACCGCCACCTCATCTCGATCCTCCGGTCCGGTACCTGCAGGGGGAGTGGCAGTTAGGTTACCATGGTGATGTCACAACTCACCAATGATTGGCTCAGTTGCTGTGACCTCACCAGCTGTGTGAACTCTCCACTGATGTTTCCATCCAACAGCTGAAACCGCCCACCACGGCGAGCATCCACCACTGCCGCTGAGCGTGTGAACACCTGCACAAACTAAAGACAGAGGGGTTACCTGCAGTACTACTATTACAGTATCACTACAGACTACAAGTGGAGGTCTTTATTGGACTTTGATCTGGTTTTGTTTTCTGAGACCTCCAGCACTCATAGATCTGATGATGCTTTTAAAATTTGATGAGGCTTTTGAAAATCTGGTCTGGTTCTCATCTAAATCAGCTCAAATGTGTCCTAAACTAGTCTTTCCTGGTCCATTCTGGTCTGTTCTGGTTTGGTACCTCCTGGTTGACGAAGGTCCGGTAGAGTTCATCAACTGATGTTTGGAAGGTTTCCTTCAGATCAAAAGTGCAGGTCGAGATTCGGACACCTGTCGGACAGGAGGCGGAGCTGGAGGAGCACCTTGGGGCGGGGCTTATCTGTTGGAGCATACATAGGTCAGAGGTTACTTCCTGATCCAGGATCAGAGGCTTGAACATTTGGAGGTGTTCGTCCACCTGAGTTTTACTGGTCTGGATCGGGTTCTTCTTGGTTTCTTGGGGCCGCTTCGGTCCATCTGCAGTGGGAAGGATCATTCCCAGACTGAACTCTGCAAGGTCAGAGGTCACTCAGGTTACCACAGGGATCCTCATCATCGCACTAAATGGTTGGTCCTGCTGCATTCTGGGTAACAGACCTGATCTGAGCTGCCGGATGTATTCACCCAAAACCCTCCGGACCTCGTTAACTCCGGTCTTCTTCATGAGGTTCAGGAGCGGCGTGTCAGGCTGGTCTTTACACAGAGACACTGAGATCTGGAAAAATGTCAGTGATCAATACACTGATTAATACTCTGATTAGTGCATTGATCAGAAACAGGAAGTGGACTCACATCAAGGTCATCCATGTCGTTCTCGTCAGACAGATTGAGGACTTCGATGGTTCCTCTGTACTTAAGTCCGCCACTCGACGTCCCTGCAGACAGGACAGTCAGACAGTCAGCACAGAAGAAGAGTGACACCTGTGGGATGAAACATGTAGCCCGGCCCCCACGTGACATCATCACTGACATCAACACTGACCCAGCCAGCTGGCTCTGAGCTGCCACTCGTAGAAGAAGATGAGTTTTCCTTTGCGGTTGTTGATGGAAGCTTCTCCGTCTAGTTTGGAGATGTCGGTCAGCTGACAGATGCCCTCGGGTCCCTCCACCCGAACTGCCAGCAGCAGCTGACGAAGACGCTCTGACGACCAGCCGCTGACATCACGCTCTGTCCTGATGAGGTCACACCCAAAGAAGTAGAAGAGACGAAGCATCGGGCGTTAAAGTTACTTTATTATAACTCTTTATTGGGGTTTAAGCTAACACACACACACACACACACACACATTACATTACATCTACCTTAACATTACATTTAGTCATTTAGCTGATGATTTTATCCAAAGCAACTCACAAAAACAGAAACAATCATGGTACAGTGCAACTAGGACGTGTTAGTGCAGCAGTAAGTACTGTGACAGCTGTAGGGGGGATAGAAATTTCAAGAAAAGTTTGGATTGTCCTGCTTACACACATATGTAGCATTGTATATAGCTATATGTATACTCTATACTACTGTATGTTTCAATATATTCCACTGTATACACCATTTTGTATTTCACTGTGTACCACTCTATAATATATACACACAATCAGGACAGGAAGGGGGGCCACAGAGACCGCTCATGTACTGGTTTCATCCTTGTTCACCTCAACAGCTGTCACCCCGCCCCCTCTGACATCACAAGCTGTCATTCATCAAGTTGTTTAAAAATATCTGAACATGTGCTGAACCAGCTGGGGTCAGATAACACACACACACACACACACACATTCATGAATTATTAATAATAATTTTTAAAAGTGATCACATGATGCTGTCTGTAGAAACATTCAGAACATTTGTCAGCTTCAATTCAGTCACAACAATTTTTACCTTTAGCAATGGGAACGATATGACTGACATTAACAGCCATCATAACACCAGCAACAGTAACAACAACAACAATAATAACAACAATAATAACAATAACAATACTAACAATACTAACAATAATAATAATGACAACAATAACAATAATAATAACAGACCAGTGCCAGTTGTTGACGTTGGTGGCGTCGGCTCTCTCTTCAACGATCCATCGAGGATCTCCTTCACCCCATTTAGCCATGAAGTACTACTAAAGTACTACAACACTACAATACTACAATAGTACAGTACTACAACATTACAGTACTACAGTACTTGGTATAGAGTATAAAGTATGATACTGACTGATAACTACTGCTGACTGTAGTATTACTGCTGTACTGACTGTAGTATTACTGCTGTACTGACTGTAGTATTACTGCTATACTGACTGTAGTATTACTGCTGTACTGACTGTAGTATTACTGCTGTACTGACTGAGTCTGACTTTCAGCTGAAATTTAAAACCAACTTCATCTCACTCACAGTCACCTCAACTACTTCCTGTGCTGACTTTCAAAGTAAAACAACACAAAGGGATGAGGCCTTTAACAACAACAACAACAACAACAACAATATTAACAGTATTATTATTATTATTATTATTATTATTATTATTATTATTATTATTAATATAATAATAATAATAATAATAATAATAATAATAATAATAATTGTGGTATGGTAAAGATGGTTGTTCTGTGTAGCACAGAGGGACTTCAGGTAAATAAACTCGATGTGACGAAGCACTTTACTTTGTAATTATATCATTTGAACGGTTTCCGGTTCACTACAACTCCCAACAGCCACCGCGTGGCCGGAAGTCGTCCAACTTCCGTCAAAGAAGAAGAGGCGCAGCAAGTGAAGGTAAAAACAGCTGATCAGTTGTGATCGATTATCAGCGTTTAGATCGATGAACACGTCATATGTCGGCGTTGTTGCATCACTGTTCGCGCCATTTGTCAGAGTTAAAAAACAATTACATCCGGTTTAAACACTGACGTATCTGTTAACCGGCTAGCAAGCTAACAGCTGACTGTGTGTCCAGATGATGAAGAGTAAAGCAGATGAAGAAGAGTACTGGAACAGCTCCAAGTTCAAAGCGTTTACCTTCGACGATGAAGATGACGAGTTCAGCAGGGTAAGACCAGAACACCTGGACCAGACTGAACCTGGTCTCAGGTCCCTCCTCGTGCTGTCCACATACACCTGTGCACATACACCTGTGCACATACACCTGTGCACATACATCTGTGCACATACATCTGTGCACATACACCTGTGCACATACAGTTGTCCACATACACCTGTCCACATACACCTGTGCACATACACCTGTGCACATACAGTTGTCCACATACACCTGTCCACATACACCTGTGCACATACAGTTGTCCACATACACCTGTGCACATACACCTGTCCACATACAGTTGTCCACATACACCTGTCCACATACACCTGCGCACACCTGTGTTGCAGAGTGAAGTGAGTGAATCCAGATCTGGCGTCAGTTGAATGAATCTTTTGTTGACACGGAAACTTCCGGAATCATATGGACAGTTTTCTAAATGAGGTAGCACATGTGCTGACACATCTTTGTGACCGCCAGGTGTGTTTGTGTTTCAGTTAAAAGAGTCAAAGCAGGCGGTGAACAACATCCGCCGCCTGGTAGAGGAAGACGATGATGAAGATGATGTGGAGAAGGTTAGCTGGAGTGGAGAACCTGTCGGGAGTAAGACCTCATTATTACTCCTGTTATTACGCACCTGTGGAGAATCCTGAGCTATGATTGGCTGCTTTATCCTCCTGTGTCTCCTCAGGTATCTCCTGGTCGGTCAGAGAGACGGCAGCGTCCAATCAGAAGACAGACAGAGAGCCCGCCTTCCCCAAAATCAACACAGACACACCAACCATCAGCAAGAGCAACTCCGGATACTCTCTGAGCTCCCTGTTCAAAGGTGAGGCAGGTGAGACACAGGTCAGACAGGTGAGAGACAGGTCATACGCAGGTGTGAGACAGATCAGACAGAGGTGAGAAACAAGTGAGAGAAGTGTGAGACATCAATAATCATGTGTTCAATCATGTGTCTGCAGGAAAATCTAGAGGATCCTTCCAGACCTTCAATGACTGTGAGTCAACCAATGCATGAATGAATGAATGAATGAATGAATGAATGAATCACGACCGAACTATGGACCAGAGGTTTTTATTAACAAAACAAAAATCACTCTTGACAGAGGAAAGAACTCACTAGACTAAGAAAGGACAAATAAACAGAAAATCACTCTTGTGAGGCTATGCTAGAACTAAGAAAACAAACAGATATTCCCTCTTGAACAAACAAAGTAACAAAAACAATGGCAATGGATAAAGCGCTGGTTCTCTGACACATGGGACAGGACAAAGGGAGACACGGAGTGTGGTCGAATAGTCAAAAAAATTGCTCCTAAGTCATTTCCTAACCACTTTTCCTTGACCTGCGCTCTTAGCATGTAGTTTAATGCAGGAAATATATACGTGGACAACCCGGTGAGAACTGTGACGTCATCATCAGTCAGAGTGTCAGTAATAATGAATATTGTCCAGCTGTCACAGAAGCAGATGAAGTGTTTGTTAGCTGCTATGCTCGCTCACCCTCCTGTCCACTCACACACAAACATATTAGCAAGTTATGGCAAAGATCTCTGATGAATCAGCAACGGGAACTTCATGAGGATCTGCAGGACGCTGGATGGCACAGTTCCAAACAGTTTGGACTCTGTGTGTGAACGCAGAGAACACAGGCAACAACACAACACACACAATGATCAGAGTGTGACATCACGGCAACACGTATGTTCATGTCCACACAATGATCAGAGTGTGACATCACGTCAACACGTATGTTCATGTTCACACGTCTCTGCAGCTGTCACACTGTTTAAATATATTCATGTTTTCTGGTTGTGAATGACTGAACGCTGCGCCGATTTTTTTTTTGTCGCTGCCGCAAGGACTTGTGGGGCGGCATTACCTTCTTTCCTAAGGGATGCTCTGTGTATCCTATGCTAAGGGAGATAATAAAGGAAGCACTGAAGCTCATTTCCTTAACAGTTTGAGAATTCGAACAGCTCTTATCATGGCGGCTACGTTAATTCTTCTGGGTCATTTCACTTAGTTAGGAAGGTTCCTAAGCAAAATTGACTATTCGAGCACACCCACGGACTATATATACTCACAAGGTAAGGGCACAGGTGGCAATAATCAGGTGGAGACAGGTAATCCCAAGGGTGGGCAAACAGACAAAAGGGAGTAGGTAAAACTGGTGACAATAGACACAGACAGGAAGTGGAACAAAAATAAAACAGGTCACAAGACACAGTCACAAGACAACATAGACACGAGACTAAACTGAATGAATTAACTTAAAGTGTCCTGGACATGACACAAACGAATGAATGAATTAATGAACGAGAGAATGAATGAACGAACGAATGAATGAATGAATGAATGAGGTTGTAAAGCCCACTGAGGCAAATGTACTTTGTGACTTTGGGCTATACAAATAAAATTTGAATGAACGAACGAATGAATGAATGATGGATGACTGAATGTTTTTGTATTTTAGCTCTCAGCGACTCGTCTGTCAGGCTCTACGCTCCAGAACTCCGAAAACCCAAATCTGAGTACAAGGTAATCTGATTACAGACCTACATGTTGTCTAAGTACAGGCTGGTAATCTGATAACCAATATACAGGTAATCTTACAGACTGGTATTCTGATTACTATCTGTGAAGTGGTTAATATGAGTGCTCATGATGTCATGTTGTGATGTCAGGATTATGTCAGTGATTGGTCGCCTGAAGAGACGGTGCAGAGAATGCAGCAGGGAAAGGTAACACTGTCTGTCTCTGTCTGACCTATCTTGCTCTCTCTGGCCTGTCTTGCTCTCTCTGACCTGTCTGTCTGTTTCAGGTCGTCTCTCTGGAGAAGTTTCGTTCTCTTCAGGACAAACTTCTGCTGCTCGACATTGCCGTCAGCGCTCACGACGGGAACGTCATCACAGCTGTAACTATATTTAAGAACTCTTCATGAATAATATCCAGAATAAACTTTATTGATAAACTTGATGTTTGTTTTCTTTTTAGGTTCTAATTTATTTGAAGAGAACTCTGAGCAAAGGTGAGTCTGCGCCATGTTTTAATTCCTGGATCGATCGGACTGGTCCTAGATCGGTAGTTTGTTGTGTCGTGGTGACTCTTGGTGTTTTCCTGCTCAGAGGTTCTGTTTCGGGAGCTGGAGTCCAGGCAGATAGCACTGAGACACTTCATCCATTACTTGACTGAGACCAGAGACCAGAGGTTGCTGCTGGAACTGCTCAGGTCTCTGCTCACACCTGAACACACCTGAACACAGCTGGTCAAATTTACATGTCAACAGTACATTATTTATCTGATGTGATTTCTTCTTCTCGTCCTCCTCAGGGCTCTGTGCCGGACTGAGGACATGGCGGTACGTAGTCCACATTACTGACACACAAGTAGACTGCAGTCGAACTAACCTGTCCACCAAGGACTCTACCTGTTAGCTATACACAACAGGTGGATCAGTGGAATTGATGTAATTTTCTGTCTGTTTCCATGGTGACAGCTGCTGCAGTATAAAGAACATCTTAGCATTGCTGATGAAAACAAGAGGCGGGACTTCCTGAAGAGCTGCCTCAGGTGAGTGACCCTGCAAAAATTCTATCCTGAAGTAATCCTACTGACCAAAATTATATTTATACAAAAACAACAAGACTAATGCGGAGTCTGAGATCATCCTTCAGGATTCTGAATTCAGAACAGACGAGACTGACACCCGTGCAAACAATCAGAACACAGTACCAACACCACTGGACTTTAATATAACTGTAATGAATTGCAATCTGATTACAAGCAATGACATCAGTGACATCACCATCAGCTGTTTGTTTGTTTGTTTGCAGTCTTCCATTTTCTGCAGAGGATTCAGCTCATGTTCAGGATCACTATACTGTTCTGGAGAGGCAGATCATCATCGAGGTCAGAGACAGAACCACTTTGAACCAGTTCATACCACCTTAAACCACCTCGAACCCCTTAGACCACCTTAAACTGCCACTACACTAAATTATTCTTAAGGGTTGAATCTGTTTTTGAGGAATGTTTTGTTTTTTCTCCATTCATAGAAAAATGTTATTAAAGAAAGGTTTTGTTATTTAACTAAGTTAAAAGCTAAACAATCAATGATTCTGATCTTAGATTGACTTCCTGTCGGATGTTTAAGTCAAATTGTGGATCCACATTAGCTGACCTAGCTCGCTCCATTGTTTTATCCCAGTTTGGGTGCAGTTCAAAGCTTACACATAATTTGAAACTCAGAATAAACCCCAAATGATCCCAGAATAAACCCAGAATAATCCCAAAATAAACCCATTATGAACCCAGAAAAATCTCCAAATAAACCCAGAATAATCCCAAACTCAGAATAAACCCAAAATAATCCCTGAATAAACCCAGTATAATCCCAGAATAAATCCATTATACATTATTATAATCCATTAGTTTCCTTTCTGTGTTGTTGCTAGGCAACTGACCGACAGGCTGAGCGTGGAGGGAAAGTAGAAATCTTCCAGAAATTTCCCAGAAGAGCTTCAATTCTCAACATGCCGCTGATCACGACTCTGTACTACTGCTCCTTCTACCACTACACCGAGCCTGAGGTTAGTCTGAGTTTAACTAAGCACGGATTCAAACAGGATCAGGCGCCGCGGCAAAAACGGAGGTCTTTTAGTTTATTTCAGTGGACGGTCGTGCGTTTCCGCCCTGGTGTTCCGCAACGCAGGGGTTGCCGCAAAAAAAACGCACCAGTATGCGGGGGAGAGGTTGATCCAGATCCAACTTTGGGAAAAACGGAGCCCCATGTCATGTTCTGCAAGTCAATCAGACACTCAGATTGGTCAAACCTCCACAGACAGCCTGAAATGTCTCTGAAACTGTCTCTGAGACTATGCAGGTGGATTCATGGAGTAATCGCTGATAATCTACCTCTGTATGTGTGTGTGTGTGTGTGTGTGTGTGTGTTCTGACTTTGTTTATTTTATGTACCCAGCTTCTAAATCTAAGTGTGGCTTGCAATTTACGCCACAAAATATAATGACACGAAGAAGTTTAATTTGATTTTTGTCGATGATGATTAGAGATAGAGAGCGAGACAGAGAGGGAGATAACAGTGAGCGGTATGGCCTCTGTTAATCAGAGAAATAAGTTATTTCCTGATTGTTTCACAGCAGTTACATTCAGTATGTAAAGACACTCCCACAGCAACCCACCTACGCTCCCCTCACTCCCTGCTACCACACAACCCCACCACCAGTTGCCGGAAAGCCTAATCCTGTGTGAATTCACGCTAAAACAGACTGTACTACTGCTGCTTCTACCACTACACTGAGCCTCACGTCTGAGTTTAACTAAACCAGACTGTACTACTGCTGTTTACTTAAACCTGTTCTTTCTGTTTTCAGGGGACCTACAGCAGTCCTCTCAACATTCGTCAGACCTTCAAGGTGAGACTAACTGACTAAACTGTTGACCTGTGACCTCAGATCAGAGTAAACTGTTGACCTGTGACCTCATATCATGGTGAACTTTTGACCTCAGATCACAGTAAACTGTTGACCTGTGACCTCAGACCACAGTAAACTGTTGACCTGTGACTTCAGACCACAGTAAACTGTTGACCTGTGACCTCAGACCACAGTAAACTGTTGACCTGTGACCTCAGATCCTGGTGAACTTTTGACCTCAGACCATAGTAAAATGTTGACCTGTGACCTCAGATCACAGTAAACTGTGGACCTGTGACCTCAGATCTCAGAGAAGCAGTACTTTGTGACGGCATTGGCGGCTAGGGCGAAGCTGAAGGCTTGGTCAGATGTGGACGCTCTGTTCACCAGCAGGAACTGGCTCGGCTTCACCAGGAAGAAATCACCGCTCAGCTTCCAACGAGTCGTCGACATCCTGCAGAAGAACTCCGCACCCACACAGGTGAGGGGGTGGGGCCTGTTAGCACGTGGAGCTTTTGATTGACTAGTATGTGATTGACAGGTGTATGGTTGACAGGTGTTTGATTGACAGGTACTACAGGACTATGTGGCGCTGGTCGATGATGCGGATGTCAGGATCTCATTGGCTCAGAAACATAAATGTCATGACATCATCATCAACGTGAGACTTGTTCATGTTTACATTCATAACGCTCTCTGATTGGATGTTATTGGCTGTGTGAAACTTGACATCTGCTGTGATGATATCAACTGCCATGTCTGTGGTCCAATCAGACATACCGAGACCTGAAGGACCGGCAAATGTTGCTGGGATACCGGGGAAAGGTGGAGAGAGGATCGGTGGAGGAGAGGAAGATCGACGAGCTGCTCAACAACCCGGTGAGGAAGAAGAGGAGAGGTCATCTTCATCGTCTTCATCATGTGACCTGACACATTGTTTGCTCTTCTTCTCTTTCAGCAAATCCGCTGGAAGAACTGACGACGTGTCAACGAAAGACTTTTACTTTGAAATACCAGGCCATTTCCCATGTGAAAAGATGACCCCGGTCATCGTCGAGTCATTGTTGAGTCGTCAGTGCAACATTCCTCAAGCAACTTTTGTAAATAAATCAGAATAAAAAAACTGAAAATTTAATCTGTTTTAATGGATTTACTGAATGTTTAACTGTAGTTGAGTATAACTGTAGCCGAGTTTAACTGTACCCAGTGGCGTCGTTAAAAAACAGGCCTAACGATTCTATTCTTAAGCCCCCCTAAATAGTTTGGTGTTGTCTTTTATATATATATATATCAAATTTTTATTTATTTTTATTTTTTTACAAAAAACCCTGAGAAATTTAATATATAGCGGCCAGCATATCACTTTAAATAAATAATCATATAACCTGTCATTAAGGACTTGTGATTATAAATTATAGATAGATTTATAGAATTATAGATTATAAATCTGTCAGTGTCCCTTCATTTCGTAGTGTACGGTACAGAGAGCCTTTCTGGTGCGTTGTTATCAATCCATTCCACTTGTTCAGAATGCAAAACTACATTACGGGAAATCCAGACCCCTATGTTGCCATCGTCTACAGTGTGGAGTCTCGTGGCAGCACCTTGCTTTCCTTGTCACCCTCGCCATTGTGCTGCTGGTCGCTGTTGGTCACGTCCCTGTCTTCACCATGAAGGAGGGTGATGCCGCTGCTGCTTCGAGCCAAGTCAGAGCAGTCCAACGGTGACAAGCTTCAACTATGCCCGCTCTGTGGTCGGCTTTCTGATTCCACTGACGGTGCTCATGGTGACAAACCATGGCATCATGGCCGGCGTACGCCACATTATGGGGCTGCAGCGGCAGAAGAAGGAGCGCATCCGTTGGCTGGCAGTGGCAGTGGTGGTGCTTCCTGGTCTGCTTTGGCCCATACCACATTATCCTGCTAGTCCGGGCTTCCACTTTCCCTGGCTGGAGGACATGATGTGTCTATTTGAGTCCACCATGTACACTGTCTCGCTCAGCCTGTCTACCGTCAACAGCGCCATCAACCCTGCCCTGTACGTTCTGTCCAGCAACAACATTTGCAAGGAGCTGAGCCGAAGCCTCACACAGGTTTGTGACCGAGCACACCTGAGACCACCATCAACAGCCAGAACCAAAACCAGAACCAGATCCAATGCAGAAACTCAGACACACCAGAGAGGAAGTCTCTGCTGAACTCCACCGGTCTCTGATGGACTCTGCCGGACCAAAATGGACCAAAGTTAACTCAGGTGTAGGACCATTTTGTCACAACGCGGTGAGGTCAAGTTGGGTTTTTTCCTGTTTGTGTCACCGGTCTGATTGTCTTCCCCGCCCTGATTGTTTCCACCTGTTCCCCATTACCCTGTGTATATATTGTCTGCGTCTCCCTTTGTCTTGTGCCAAAGTGTTTCGTCCTACGATTGATCACCTAAACCTTCTTTCTTGCCTGTCCACAGCCTTAGCCTTGTTGCGTGAGTGTTCCTTCGTTTTTTTGCCTCGATTGAGTGATTTTTTTTTTTTGTTTGTTTTGTAAATTTCTTAGTATAGCCATTTGTTTCTTAGTGCTTAGTATAGTTGTTTTTTTCAGCCTCCCAGGAGAGATTTTCAGTTAATGTTTTGCAGCCTTTTGATTTTCCTCGTTGTGAGTGATTTTGATTTTGAAAATTTTTATAAAGCAGTTGTGAGTTTTTTTCCTCCTTTTGCAGTGATTTTTTTTTGTTTTCCCTAGTTTAGGCCTGTTTTCATAGCCTGCCATAGCCTCACTCTGTCGAGGGTTTTTGTTAACTCAGTAAATAAGCTCATTGACACCTCTGCGCCTGAGTCCTGTTTGAGTCCGGCCTGACACATTTCAGCTGTGTTAATGCATATGGAATGAACATTTCTAAGGGTTTGGAATTTTTTTTTTTTTTCTGATTTTTAAAATGTTTAGCTTTACCTCTTTAAATATATCAGTATATATTGTATACATCAAATTGTACCACTTAGCTCCATCATGGACACTTGGCCAATTGAAACCCATTAAATCTACATTTTTAATTCCTTGTCCTTTACAGTATTAAATCATACAATTTTAAGTAAAATGGCTTTCATTCTAAACTCAACACTTCAAAATTCTAGAGGGTTAGGGTTGGGTTGAATTTTTATCTACCAGATTATGTCATTTGTCCATTTTTGGCCAAGGGAACAATTTCATGTAATATTCAAACAGGGAGGTTGATGGTTTACTGCACTGTGTGATAATGATTTGTGTTTGTGCATGAAAAAAAGGTGTCTGTGTGTGAAATTGCAGCACAAATATGTATTTGCATGATAGAGGAAAATAAATGCAATATGATGCAAGGTATTGAACTTTGTTTCCCAGGCAATCATGGCTTTGATGCCCATGTTGAAAGTATGCAGCAAATGTTGTTTTCATAAATGCCATACACAACTACACAATAGCCCCTACACAACCAAATATCCACTTTCCTTATTCTGCTTGACTTATCAGCTGCCTTTGACACAGTTAACCTTCACATCCTCCTCTCTATTCTCTCAAACAGGGGCATCCATCTATACCTTCAAAAGCCTCCTGAAGACCGCCAGCTCTTCATAGAGGACCTCCTCTCCAACACTACCAACAACTGGACACGATACATCTATCCTGCCTCTTTTTTTCTAAGTTGTTTTAGAGAGTGAGAGTGCCAGCTAAATGACTGAATGTAAATTTGAAACACTATTTAAAGCGATCTCACTCACTCACACTAGTTGAACCGGTCTGGTCATTGTGTTTCATCTGTTGAAGGTGACCGTTACCACAGAGGTGTATTACTGACTTTGAGGTTTATCAGAAACAAACAGCTGATTGAACTGAACACATAAGACTACAACTTTTACTAATATTCATAATATGATTATTATTAATAACATAAATGACTAATATAAATTCATATGTATAATATTTTGATGATGAATATCAGTAATAATGACTGATTTCACATTCTGCTTAAACTCAAATCTTTATGTTGTGCCGAATGCAAAAATATCTTTAAATTTTTAAACATTCACACACCAAGCAGCTTCTGGCTCCGCCCACTATATCTGTCCATCCAATGATATGAGAGGGGTAAACAGTCTATAAATAGACTGTGCTTCAGAAACACAAACATAGGTCCATTTACCTGAACGCACCTGTGGAACTTCTGAGCTCTGATTCTTAGTTTGTTTGGATTTCACTACTGGTTCTGGTCTTAGTTGTGCTGGTCCCTGTGGTCCTGATCCTAGGTGTTCTCGTCCTTGCACTGCTGGTATCAGTGGTTCTGGTCCTGGTAGTGCTGGTCCCACTCTTGGGGATTATTTTGGACATGGAACGTCGTCAGAGTCTGGAGGAGCAGCTCAGGTGTCCCGTCTGTCTGGATGTCTTCACTGAACCACTGATGCTACAGTGTGGACACTCCTACTGCAAGTATGAATGAGACACACCTGTCCTCACCTGTCCTGTCCTCACCTGTCCTATCCTCACCTGTTATGTCCTCACCTCTCCAGGTGTTGTGTGCACTCCATGACGATGGACCTGCTCGGTCAGCTTCAGTGTCCTGTGTGTCGTTGTTCCGTTGATGGAGACAGTCCTCCTCCCAACGTCAGTTTAGCTCGAATCATTGAGGCTCTGCAGGTAAAACACCTGTGATCTGTTCACCTGTCCAACAGGTGCAGCTCAGATCTTCAGGTTTGATCTAAAGTGTTTTAAAAAGATGGGCACAGACCTCCACCCAGGAGTTAGTCCAGTCTGTAGATCTGCAGGTACACCACTGACACCAACAACAAAGTCAGCTGACCTACACAATAGAGTCAACTGACCTACACAACAAAGTCTGCTGAGCTACACAATAAAGTCAACTGACCTACAAAACAAAGTCAACTCACCTACAGAACAAAGTCAGCTGACCTACACAACAAAGTCAACTGGCCTACACATATTTTATTAACACACTTTTGTCTTCATCCTGACAGGAAGTGAGTGTCTCAGGTGGAGCTCAGCCAGAGTCCTGTCCTCAGCATCACAATCCACTCAGCCTTTACTGTGAGGACGAACAAATGGTGATCTGTGGCCTCTGCGGAAGCATTGGTCCTCACCGTGGACACAAAATTACACCTGTGAGCTCCGTCTACAGCCACATGAAGGTATGGGTCTACAGCTTCATATAAATATTAAATATTTTATTTCTATGTAGATATCTATAAAGACTTGTATGTAAATAATCAGTCTTCAGTTGTAAAGTTTTTACATAAAAACTGAGTTCTATTCTGACTAACCTTTACAATAATTATCTTGAAAATCGTGTTTCACAAATATTATGCTGGGTTGAGTTTGTGTAAACTTTTGATGTCAAACTCAAGAACAGACTTTTCATTGCTGATGGTTAAACACAGAACATTTGGTGTTGTTGACTCAGTGTAGATAAGCAGCCATTAGCTGACATATCACCAAACAGTGAGATGAACAACAAGGACTTTAATGTCTCACACAAACTAAATATTACCTTTGTTTTTCAAGGTCACCTGTTGTCCATGAACATTTTCTTTCTTTAAGATACCCTCCTGTCTGCATGTCAAAGTATTTCTGAGCAAGATACTTAACTACAAACTGCTCCTGAATGTGTATGAATGGTTAGCTCCTAAAACTGATGAGCAGTTGGCACCTTTCATGACAGCCAATGCCATCAGTGTGACAACGGTGGAACTCAAAACAGAGGACTTGAATGCAGAGTACGGGAAAAAGCAGATGTCTTTATTTACTAAGCACCGGGTAACACCGGGAAAACAAAAAGTGCCTCTCGATGAGGGATGATCAAAAAAGGCACAAACTAAACTCGAAAAGGCAGGGCCAACAAAAAAAAAATCACTCTTTCGAGGAACTAGAAAGAAACAAAAACTAGACTAGGCAAAAGGCCAACAAAAAATCACTCTTACGAGGAACAAGAAAACAACATAACAATGGGATAGATACAGACTTGACTATGACGAGAGGGCTGGTGATCAGGACGACAGACTTGACACACTGGCACAGGACAAAGGGAGACGCAGACTATAAACACACATGAGGGAAATGGGGAACAGGTGGACACAATCAGGGAAGACAATCAGACTGGTGACACATGAGGAAGGGCAAGTGACCTGAAACGAGAGGAGAGTTAATTTACAAAATAAAACAGGAAGTCACAAAACAAACATGGAGACAGGACAAAAACTCAACTTGACATACCGGTGTGACATAGTGTGTGAATGGGTGAATGAGATATGTAGTGTAAAAGCACTTTGAGTGGTCAAGAGACTGGAAAGGTGCTATATACAGTTCATTTACCATTTACAGGGATGTGCAGATCAGTTAAAATATCATGGCACACAACTCCAGTACACCATGCTTTATGAACATGGTAGTAATACTGCTCAATATAACAGGTGTGATCTTTACCACAGTCTGCCATAGTATAGTGTTTTCTTCCTGTTTAACTTTGGGTAGATGCTATCACTGTCATTGCACCATATGATGACATGTGACAAATAAATTTATCAAATCATGGGGTATCGGTTAGCTCAATTGGTAGAGCATCCACCCCATGTACAAAGGCTCAGTCCTTGCTGCAGCGGCCCAGGGTTTGAATCCGATCTGTGGCCCTTTGCTGCATGTCATCCACCATCTCTCTCTCCCCACACACCTGTCACTCTTCAGCTGTCTCTATTGAACAAAGCTTGAAAAGGCCAAAACAACATCCTAAAAATAATAATAATGAAGTTTACCCTTTTCCTAAAAATTACAAGAGCTTAGTCTGTTATGACTGAGCATGGTTCAAAAGCCCCAATTTGAAACCCTGTGGGCCCACTACCATCAGGTATAGATCTAGCTGCATGCAGGGTATTTTCCCATATTCCAGAAAAAGCTAACAAATATTACCTGACAAAGCCAATGAATCTGGCAACCAGGTTCCTTAGAGGAGCTGTACTCTCCTTTTTTAATTACCCAGGGTGAACAATGAGCCTGAGCACTGCAGTGAGTTTCCCCTAGAGAGAGAGGATCACCTCTATGTGACCTATGGTTTGAGCAGACAGACTGTAGGAGCGGTCAGTTAATCAACGCGCATTCGTTTGTTATTTCTGTCACAATACGTCCTTTTATTTGATCACATCAACAGCAAAATTTATTTTAAAACAGAAAACTTGCTTTGTCTCACAAATGCGGTTGAAAAATAGTTTCTCCTTCTACTCTTTAGCTAAATACCTGTTCACCTGGCTCAATAAAAAGTCCTCAGGTAATGTCTACATCTAAAGTTGACCCCCCTAGTATCATCATCATTGCATCATTATCTTAATTATTGCAGTAATATCACTTCTACATGGTCAACAATATTTAATCATGTTTGGCATAATTTGTGATATAGATAGTTTATGTGGAAGCATGATTACGTTACTCACGAGTCTAGGTGAAACACAAATTAGTGATTACGTTACTCACGAGTATAGGTGAAACACAAATTAGTGTAATGGCATCACAGTAATGACAGACAATTTACTGTAGTACAAACTGCTGATGAAATTCATGCTAGTTCTGAGGGAAAGGTGTCAGAACATACAGTCCATCCATGTCCATTGCTCAAAGACACAACAGGGTTGGGGGTTAGGGGGGGAGTGGAGGTCCGCCACCATATAATACACAGAATATGAATAGAGAACATAACCAGTAGGTTATAACAAAAGTGGACCTGTTAAAGGGAGATGATTGGTCCTGGACTAAATTCTGCTTATTAATAATTTTGATGGGGTAGTGGTAGAAGCAGAGTAGTACAGTCTGTTTTAGCGTGAATTCACACAGGATTAGGTGTTCCGGCAACCGGTGGTGGGGTTGTGTGCTAGCAGGGGGTGAGGGGAGCTGTGGGAGTGTCTGAAT
The DNA here is from genome assembly GCF_000972845.2 of Larimichthys crocea. Classification (NCBI taxonomy): domain Eukaryota; kingdom Metazoa; phylum Chordata; class Actinopteri; family Sciaenidae; genus Larimichthys; species Larimichthys crocea. The sequence continues at coordinate 6,608 of NW_020854246.1, read as the reverse complement.
GTAACTGCTGTGAAACAATCAGGAAATAACTTATTTCTCTGATTAACAGCTTTACTGAGGCCGTACCGCTCACTGTTATCTCTCTCTGTCTCTCTCTCTCTGTCTCTCTCTCTCTCTCTCTCTCTCTCTCTGTGTCTCTGTCTGTCTGTCTGTCTGTCCCTCAGGAGGACATTTCCTGTCTGATGACTGAGTTCCAGCACCAGAAACGTAAACTCGATGATCAGATCTGTAAAATGGCATACAACAAATCCAGGATCACTGTGGGTGTCAACATGTACACTTTACTGTTGTTTCTTTAGTGATTTGTTGGTCCACAATGAATTGTGTTTGATGGTCTGATCCTCAGTCACCACAGCTGGATGAACCATTAAAAAATCATCTCATGCTAAGCGGTCGAAAGAATTCCTGAACTTTTTCACGTTGTTTCCATTAAATTACTAGGATGAACTTTCAGGCGCCAGTCACACACACACAGCTTCATTCAGGAACATTTCAGCAACCAATGCTGCAACAGGAGGGGAAACAACAGAGCTGCTCACAGGACATATGATGGTCTTATAGACCATGATGCTGGAGATTAAACTAGTCAACATATTGAGGTGCATGACCGTCCAGCAAAGAGCTTGGTTCTGCTTGAGGTTTCAGCCTGTTAAGTTTTTCTTGCTCCTGGTGTAATCGTTGGGTAGATAATATTATAAAGAATCATCTGTCCTGCTCTTTATGGAAAGAGTCAGGGGATAACTTTTGTTATGATTTGGAGATTTATGAATAAAATGGACTTGAATCTTGACAGAACTAGATGGTGAACTTGAATCAGTTCACCATCTGGTTCTGTCAGAGTTGCTGTAATAATAAGAGGTGACAATGTGTCTGTCTGTCCAATCAGAATGAGTCTGATGTCCTGAAGTGGGTGGTGAGGAAGGAGTTTGGTGACCTGAGGCGCTGCCTGGAGGTGGAGGAGGCAGGGTTCATGCAGCAGGTGGAGACCTCAGCTGCTGTCCTCATTTCATCCCTCCAGAGCCAGACAGACCAATTAAACCAGAACCTGAACCGGCTGCAGGAGGCCCAGAATACTCTGCAGGACCTGAGCAATGAGGGACACCTGGCCTTCATCATGGTACTGTAGTTCTGAGATCAGTCCAGTATGTGGTCTGAGATCAGTCCAGTGTGTGGTCTTAGGTCAGTCCAGTATGTGGTCTGGGACTTAAATGTTTGGGTCACATAAGGAGCTCACTCTTCAGTGATTGTTTTTTTCTCTTTACAGAAATATGGATCAATCGCTCCGAGGTAAAAAAAAAAAAAAAGAAAAAAAAAAAAAAAAAAAGTCAAGAAATCAACTTCAACACCTCCTCCTCTCCTCTCCTCAGGTTCAGGGAGGTCCAGGTCCTTCAGAGAAAACAGGAAAGAATTTTCAGTTCTCTGAACTTCAAACCAGGTTTCAACCACAACGACATCAAACTGACTGTGTGGAAAAGATTACACCGAAAAGTCCTACCAGGTGAGTCCATCAGAATCCCCCAGTCCACATTAGTCCCCTAGAGTCAACGAGTCCACTTGTCTCAGAACTTTCTGTCTGTCTCACTCTCTGTCTCGCTCTTCCGGGATTTAAATTTGATTTTCTTCCATTAGCCCCAGAGCCATTGAAGCTAGACTCTCAAACTGCTCACCCAATGTTGGAGCTCCTTAATGGGGATACCGTTGTGGTGTGCGGAGCTCTCCTCCGGAGGCTTCCTGATAATCCAGAGAGGTTCAGTTATAGTTACTGTATCCTCGCTGACCGTGGCTTTTCCTCTGGTAAACACTACTGGGAGGTAAACAAGTTGTTCATGCATCATGATTCAATCAATCAGTTAAAGCAGTAAAATCTTTTCATTTAGTGTTTGATTTTCTTTTAAACATCATTTAATACAATGCTACTATTAAAAAATGATACTTTTGATACCTTCAAAAACTTAAAGATTTCTAGCTCTTCAGAGAGGATATTTTCTCCAACACTACCAACACCTGGACATGATAAATCTACCCCCTCTACAAGTGTCACTACTTATTGCTTGACTAACATGTCCTAGTCAGAATGTACCATGATTTGTTTCCCTTTTTTGTAAGTCGCTTTGGATGAAAGTGTCTACTAAATATCTAAATTCAAATTAAATTAACTGAGGTAGTATTGTTTTAAACATGTGCTATCAAAGTAAAGAATCAAAGTATAGATACCTTGAACAGCTCTCTCTTACTTTCCAGGTGGAGGTGGGTCACAAACCTAAATGGCGTCTTGGGTTGATCAAAGGAACAACCAATCGTAAGGCAAAGCTGGTAAAAAATCCAGAGAGTGGAGTGTGGTTGATCGGACTGAAGGACGGAGTTTATGAGGCCTTCACTTCACCCAGAGTGGTCCTGCCAGTACTGTGTCCTCCACGCCGGGTGGGACTCTTCTTGGACTACGAGGGCAAAGTGCTGACCTTCTATAACACTGATAGTTCTGATGAGCTGATTGTCATCTACAGCTTCAGAGTGGAAGTCCAGGGTAAAGTCTACCCCCTGCTGGATGTCTGCTGGCATGACCGAGGAGACAACAAACAACCCCTGATCCTCTGCCAGCCTCACAGGGAGCACCTCCCCACCTTACCACAGCCCCAGAAACATGACAAGTGAACAACAGTCCTCCTTTATTAAACTCAATGTTTTCCTGGTTCGTATCTTTGATTTATAAGAAATACTTTAATCATTGGTGTCTTCGGCTACATTTGCACCCTGGGCGAACAACGTGGGGGGGGGGGGGGGGGGGCTTACACTTTTGCCTATAGAAAACTGGCGCTCACACGCCGCCTAGGCGCCTGGGATCAGTCTATCCACCGCGCCCCTCCACCTTCCAACCAGTTCTCCCCCCCCCCCCCCCCCCCCCCCCCCCCCCTTTTTTTTTTCAGGCGCTAGTGCGACCTCACGGTAGCCCACATTGCCCATAGCTAAACCCTGGGTGTCTTTAATGTTGTGTGGATCTAAAATGTTTCTGATATGTAGAAAATCTACAGCACTAATCAATGAATCAATGACCATGTTCACACACATTTTGTGTTGTGATGTTCTTCCAGTGTTAGCCCTTTTTAAATTAATTTTTATGATTTTATCACAGCAGTGGAAGGTTGTTCAATCTGAAGTGTGGTGCTGTCTGGATGTTTTAAAAAATTGTGTTGGCTGCTTAGGAAATGATTAACAGTTGTTTTTATGGTGTTGATTTCTCTGCAGAAATTCATCTGACAGACATTGTTTTAATGTTATATATTTTAACCCTTTTATTGGGTGAGAAAGCTTTAAAAATGGTGCCCACTCCTTGACCTTCTCCAGCCAATCAACAAATGTCAGGTTACACTGGAAAAAATGTCTGTAGAATTTGTGGTAAAAACTGCTAAACCATGACAGTGAAAGACCGTAAAACTATAAAAAGGTTAATTCAGTTTCCATGAAACAGCATAAATGTATATGTCAGCCAAAAGAGTAATTTTCACATGTTTCTTTCTGGTAAAAATACATTTCTCCACTGTGTAATACACTCACCGTGTTTATAATGGAAATATACCATAAAAGATATGTGGAGGTGGCGTGGTGCATTGGCTGCAGGAGAGAGGTGTGGAGAGGGTTCAGGTGAGCAGTGCAAGAGGAGATGATTAGCACACCTGTGCAGATGGCAGCCAGGGGAAACTGTGAATGGCTGCAGAATGTGTGATTTTCTTTGGTGTGTCGCTGTCTGAATAAATCTAAAGAGTACCGTCCCAGGTGTGTCTTTGTGCTGAATAGTACTCACAGCAGCGGGTGGGTGGGCGGCCAGGCAGGCAGACGGAGAGGGGGAGACACACACATGCACAGACACACACACTCACACCTGGGTTTCTCCCCAAGCTCATTTCGTGTGAGGGAGAGAGGCAGGCAGACAGCCAGAGTGAGTTAGGTTAGGTTAGGGTATGGAGAATACTCCCTCCGGTATGGGAGGGAGGGTGCGTGGGCCCTCCACCCGGTAGGCCTCCCGTATCCCCGGTCCCAGGTTAGGGTAGGGTAGGGTAGGTTAAGTGGTTAATAAGGTAATGATCGCCCCGATGCGGAGTACTCCCTCCGGTATGGGAGGGAGGGTGCGCTGGCCCTCCACCCGGTGGGCCTCCCGTATCCCCAGTCCCCGGAAAGGTGGCTGTGGGTTAGGGCGGCGACGCCTGCCAGATTGGACCATTGTTCATCCACCATCTGTTTTTTTTTTTTTTTTACAAAAAACGCTTTCCCAAACACAGGAAAGGAACCCCCCCCCCCCCCCCAAAAACAAACAAACAAACAAACAAAACAATAACAACAAACACAGACTTCTTAAATTCAAAAAACATTTTATTTTTATAACAAAATAAAAATTCAAAAATAAAATAAAAGCTCTACAAAATAAAATGGTGTGCTACAGCAACGTTTTGACCTCTAAAGGTCTTCTTCAGGCCTGCACACCTATCTAACACTAACAAGAAGAAGCTAACTGCTGTATGATGTTATCTCCTCCAGAGTCCAAGTAGAAGTGAGCTCTGGGTTTCCTCCATGCAGGAAACTCCTGATAGGCCCCGGCCCTCCAGCAGCGGCTATGGGCCGGGCCACAAGACACGCCCCCTCCTCCTGATTGGTCGGGGGCAAAGTTGTTGAAATAAATACATATTCATTAATATTAATTTAGGTTTTAGATCATTACCATATTGTAGGCCCTGGTCTTCCAGTAACGATTGTGGGCTGGCTCACAAGACACGCCCCCTCCTCCTGACTGGCCGAGGGCAAAGTTGTTGAAATAAACACCCATTCATTGATATTAATTTAGGTTTTAGATCATTACCATACTATAGACCCTGGTCTTTCAGTAACGATTGTGGGCCAGCTCACAAGACACGCCCCCTCTTCCTGATTGGCCGAGGGCAAAGTTGTTGAAATAAATACATATTCATAAATATTGATTTAGGTTTTAAATCATTACCATATTATAGACCCTGGTCTTCCAGTCATGGTTGTGGGTTGGCTCACGAGACATGACCCCTCCTCCTGATTGGCTGAGGGCAAAGTGGCTGAAATAAATACATATTCAACACTATTAGTTTACGTTTCAGATCATCACCAAACTATTCCCACAATTGGTGAGAATTATAGATCCTAGTCTTCCAACAACGGTTATGGACCGGGTTAGGGTTAAGGTTAGGGTTAGGGGTAGGTTAGGGGAACTATCTCAATGACTCCCGCCTTGTGGTCCGACGACGCACAAGGTTTGGTATAGGGAGCCAAGGGCAAGGCACTGGGCGACGCATGTCACTCAGGCAATCACCCCCCGTTTTGCACCCCTGGTGTCGGTTAGGGTTAGGGTTTAGGGTTAGGGTTAGGGTAGGGGACTGTCTCCCATCTCCGACGGGGGATGGAGGGTGCACGGTCCGTCCACCCGACGGACCTCCCGTACGCCTGGTCCCATTGCGGTGGACGGGCCTTGAGACGGATGTGCAGAGGGTGTTTGGTTTCGCCAATGTAATGTTTATTGCAAATGGTGCAAGTGATAATGTATATTATATTGTTGTGTTTGAGGGAGAAGGTACCCAGGGGAGGGAATCCTGTCTTGCTGTGTGGATTTGAAATAAACTTTCTGTTCTTGTAGAACTGTTGGAGTGGTGTAGTGGTGGGCCGGACATGACTGGTGAATGTGGATCTGACTAAAATGTTTTGTAAGGAGGGGTTCCTTCTAAAAGCTGAAATGATGTGGTGGTTATGAAAGGCTCTGTGCTGTGTCTGTAAGTGTGTGAAGTTAGATTTGAACTGATGATGGAGTCCTAGCAGACGATGTGAGTAGATGGATACCAAAGGGAGAAGAGGGTTAGGGTTAGGGTTAGGGTTAGGGTTAGGTGGAGGGAAAAGAACCCGTGTCCTGAACGAAACGGGAGGTGCGCGGTCCTTCCCCTGGTCCATCCCGCCACCCTGGTCCCAATCCCGGTTCCGCCTCTGGTTCCGTTTATAACGGACCTCGGTCCATCCTTCGTCAAAATATGGCATAACTGCCAAAAAAATTCTTAAGGACTGCTTGTAACTTAAAAAAATTTATTCAAAAGAACAATGAAAAATACAATCAAACTAAAAACAAACTAAAAATTATTTTTGATTAAACAACAAAGGAAGGGTGTGTAATATAAAATCAAAAGAGCGCCGTTTCGACCTATATTAGGTCTTCCTCAGGCCAAATACACACCAAAAAAAACTCTCCTTTTACTACCTCTGCGTGAGCTGGAGGTGTTATTCAGTCGAGGACCGAAGGAGAAATGAGCTCTCACCCCTGATCCTCTCCCTTATATTCCTCCTAAGCTCCGCCCCCTTTGTTTTTTAAAAAAACAAAATTGTGGCCGGTTCAAGGTACTCGGTCACGTATGAACTCTCTGTTTATTGAACTTTCTTTTTTAAAACGAGTTTAATTTACCATGAAATCACAATGTGCAACTTAATAACAACATATAATAAATCACTAGACTTGTTTTTAAATAATGAAACTTATTATTAAACCTACAGATACTCATGAAATTTGCCACATATAACCATCTTAACTGTTAACAATTGTTTTTATGCAT
>NW_020854245.1:0-1474 GCF_000972845.2 Larimichthys crocea | reverse complement strand
TGTTGAACTCTGGAGGATCCCTGTAACCCCTGCCCCTCATGTTTCCGGATCTACGAGGACAAGTCATTCCTCATAAAGTACGCCGTCTCTTGGCCACAATAGTACGCATGCGCACAGCCCTAGAGATTCGCTGGTCGCGAGTTCGAGTCCTGGTAGAGGAAGCGATCGGGTACTGTGACTGGCAACACTTAGTCACTTGGTTGCCTCTGGCGTCGGTCAGCTCATTCCTCATAAAGTACGCCGTTTCTTGGCCACAAGAGACACGGGGTGCTGAACAGACAGCGCCTTTCTTCCTCGTCAGCAGCCTAAATGTCGAAACAGCGCCACCAGACCTTTGACTCCATGTTGTGGTTGAAAACGGTACTGCAGCGCATCTTTCAGCACCGGAATCGCTTCCGGGCGAAGAGAGAGCGGAAAAGACCGGGCGTATGCGCATTAGAAGATTACCCATGATTCCACGGGGCAACCACACCTTTTTAAAATTGAAAAAGATTTAATTCAAAAAGTAAGGCATCTTAAAACCTGAAAAGTGTTTCTAGGGAGTGGACTTAACGGGTGTGAGCGTGTCAACGTGGTTACAGACAGACAAATTGACCTGCACCGTGAGTGAGAACGAGTGCGCATCAGAGCCCTATAAAAGCCGACCGGAATTCTGCCCATTATTAGTAGTCGGTCACATGTTGCTGCTGCGCCGTAGCAACCCACAGACAGGCACACATGCACGCATGCGCACCCAACACCCGGTAGAAACCCATGAGCTGTGGGACTACGGCCAGTGCTGTGACCGGCTACCTTTTTGTATAACAGGGCCTTTTGTGACTTTCATAGAAAACTCGCTTTAAACGCTTTGAAGAACAACATTCACCGAGAAACATCACACTGTTCTCATCGGACCAACGTCTGCCATAATACCTGTCGTATGCTCTTAGTGACGTCATGCGCCCAGGTGGCCGAACGGCTGGCGTCCAAAGCAACGTTGAGAAATTTCATGTGCGCATGCGCACAGCGCTAGAGATCCGCTGCTCGCGAGTTCGAGTCCAGCGAGGCTCACACTTACATGCACTTCATTTCTTTGGTTTAATTCACCGCTAAAGGAAGCCATCGGTTGCTGATGCCATGAAAAATATTATCAAGAATCTTTATCACTAAAGTGCTCCAGCCAACATTTCCTCACTTCGTTTCTCCAGTAAGCCTCTGGAAGGCAATCCACTACTAGGAATCGCTGTGAACTTTGTAAGAAAATGCGAATGTGACATTAGCATTTATGTTTAAAATTAACGTTAGATATTACAGACCACGCTCTGTGGATATTTTTACCGGCATTTGTGCTGTGTGGCAACAAAAATGTCTCACACTAACAGTGGCGATTTTGGGGGGGTGAAATCTCATTGGCCACCCCTGCGGCCACCCCAGATCTGATAGGTAGTTGGTCAAGTTCGTCAACACGAGATCAATCAATGATGACAGCCGATCA
>NW_020854244.1:0-609 GCF_000972845.2 Larimichthys crocea | reverse complement strand
ATAAATAATGTGCAACAGCTGCAAAAGTGATTGTCCGTGTTTGTGTCAGATTACAGATGGGGGGGTGTCTGACTCACTGAGGGAGGTGTTATAGAGTTTAACCAGTCAAATGTTCACAAATGTGCAATGTTCACAGTATTGGGGCAGCCACGATCCATGAGAACCTGATGAGACGGGAGCACAGAAACTCTGGGAAAGATTTAAGTTAGTAACATGCATTAATGAGACATGAATGTTTGCAGGTGGAAAGGGAGAGAAGAGCTTAGTGCATCATGGGAAGTCCCCTGGCAGTCTAGTCCTATAGCAGCATAACTAAGAGATGACCTGAGCCAGCACCAACTATAAGCTCTATCAGAAAAGGAAAGTCAATTGAAGTGCAAAATTTCAGCTTTAATTTAATGGGTACATTTAAATTTAGTTAAACCAAAAAAAAAAAAAATGAAACATTTATGAATTGCAGCCATTTTTATACACACTTTGTTATAAAGTTGTGCTGTAAAGCAGTTAGCGAATACAGTGATAAACTTGTGCTGTACAGTAATCTGTGAATACAGATATAAAGTTGTGCTGCAGTAATCTGTGAATACAGATATAAAGTTGTGCTGTACA
>NW_020854243.1:0-531 GCF_000972845.2 Larimichthys crocea | reverse complement strand
GCGACGGTAGAAAATAGCTTTGAAATAGAGGATGCACCGAGTTTGAAATCGCCTGTGTGGCGGCATTTTGGATTCAAACAAACAAAACCAAAACAGCATGTAAATATTGCAAGAGACCGAGAACATATAGCGGCAACACGAGCAACATGCAGCAGCATATTAGCCGCCACCACAGTGAGAAGCAAAGTAATGTTACGCCACTTCGTGAGCGAAGACTGCACATCAAACCAGTTAACAGCAGTTTACTGTGAGATTGTTTCTAAAGAAAGCAGATATTTGTCATGTGTTTTGTTGTTTAAGAACACAAACTGTTTGAGAGTTTCTGTAAAGAAAGATTTTTTTCCTACAAATAAAGATAATTTTATTTGGTCATAATTTGTCTGTAGCTGGGCGGTCGGTAGCGTAGTGGGTTAAGCGTCCGCCCTGTGTGTAGAGGCTATAGTCCTCGCTGCAGCTGGCCCCGGTTCGAATCCCGCATCAGACGGCTAATTTACTGCGCGTCATTTCCCCTTTCTCTGCCCCCTGCTTCCT
>NW_020854242.1:0-513 GCF_000972845.2 Larimichthys crocea | reverse complement strand
AGCTGCAGCTTAGTCCTATTGTGTCCCTTTACCATAACAGCAGGCTCACATCCTGTAGGTGCATCATCATTTGAGGAGGCAAAAGAGAAAAAAAAAAGTTACATACCCCCCCCAATCACACACACACACACACATACATAAAACACCCGGCCCCTCCTCCCTTCACTCCTCCCTCGCCACATGTTTCCGCACCCCCCCTCCTCCCGCACACCACCTCCCCCTCAAACACACATATACACACACACACACGCACGCACGCACGCACGCACACATTAGCGCGCACACACCGCATGCAGATGAGTTGTGAGAGCTTAAACTGGCGCAGAGATTGAAAAGAAGAAGAAGAAAAAGAGACGTGACACGCACAGAGATCTTCCAGCGGTTTCAGATCCTCATATTAATTACAAGAAGAGCTCGTTCCGGCTAAAAAGGCACCTGTGCCTTGCTCAGTGGCAGTTGTGCCATGTCTATTATGTAGGACACGACTTCCCAATATGGATATACACCCCCCCC
>NW_020854241.1:0-681 GCF_000972845.2 Larimichthys crocea | reverse complement strand
AGTCTCCGTGACGTCCCCGCAGAAGGTCTAAAACCTTGGCCGTAGTCTCCGTGACGTAGCCACAGACTGTCTAAAACCTGGATGTAGTCTCCGTACACTATTTTACTTTTGTATAACTTTAACTTTCACTTTTGAATTCTATTTAAATTTACATTTTTTCTTTATCATTCTTCTTCTTATGTGTCCTTTTTCATCCGACACGTTTCATTGTACCGTTGACCCGGTGTGAATCCACATACGTCAAACAAAACCAAAAGCTGGACTGACTGAATCATGACAGGAGCCCGGTACAATAAGACGATCATTATCCGTCTCATTATCCGTCTCATTATCTCTCCAGATTTCACTCCCCTGATGGACTGCTAATGGTTTACAGACTTGTCACATTCTCTGGGGATCAAAGAACACAGTCGGGATGTGTTATTATTAATAATCACGGGAGGAGCCGGGCTAACAATAGTCTTCTGAGAATAGAGCTTAACACTGAGTCACACTGACTGACTGACATGTTTGGATGCAGTACTGTGGACTGTAAACCACTAAACCATTACTTGAAGACACTTGACTAAGTACATTTACTCGAGAATGCACAAGTATTTCAATGTTATGCTGAGGCGGCTGAATGACGTCTGGTTGCTCAAACAAACTACCTGAAGCCACACCCACCTGTCAGTCAAAGCG
>NW_020854240.1:0-669 GCF_000972845.2 Larimichthys crocea | reverse complement strand
TTACACAGAGTTCACACACAGCTGACCGTACATTCTTCCTGTGTTTGTTCAGGTTTTGTACCGACTTAAAGAGAAGGTCCAGGTTTCTGACAGACAGCTGAAAGCCCCGCCCCCTGACCTCCACCTGACCCCGACCGTCCCTCCAGACTCCGCCCAGAGATCAAAGGGCACCAAGGTCAGCACCGCACACCACGTAAACACACATGTGAAGCACAAGTACACGTTAACGACTCCTCGTGTCGTCCAGGTTGTCACGTCAGGAAGCATGGTCCAAGCTGAGCTCCCTCCAGCTGTAGCCACGCCCATTCCCCAGCAGCAACAGCCAATCGTAGCCTGCCGCCGCCTCGCTCCTACTGTCGTCCCTGTGTCGAGGTGAGTCAGCTGACGGCGTATCCGAAAACAAACGTGTTGAAACCATGTGTCTGACTGTGCGTCTCCTCTTAGCCCCGCCCCTGTCCACGTTGTCAGCAGCGACCACGCCCCCCTCACCTGCGTTGTCCCGGTGACAGCCAATAACGAGCTTAAGCCCTGCCCCTCCCCCTTCAGGATGAAACCTGCTGCAGGACTGCAAGAAAGGTAACTTCCTGTGATTTAGCCCCGCCTCTCTGCGTATTAGTTTGTGAGTCAGCTGAGCTAACATTAGCCAACAGCAGCTAACAAACTGAGCTA
>NW_020854239.1:0-532 GCF_000972845.2 Larimichthys crocea | reverse complement strand
GCTCAGTTTGTTAGCCAGGGCTGTCCGGACTGTGAGTTCAGAGCACCGGGGAAGAGGAGGCTTTAGGGATGAAGCGTGAGCAAAATGCTGACAGGGAGCAGAGGAGCTGGTGTTGTGGCAGAATGTGACCACGCTCAGTGGCTTCTACTGACACAATGGCAGAGGTAAAAACACAGAAGAGGAAGGAGAGAGTGAACGAGCAAGATGATTTAGGATATCTCTCCCCCCTCACGCACACGTTCTCCTTCTCCCATCCTCTCCTCTACCTCCCAGTCTTGTCAACACTGTTCCTCCTGTTTTCCCACCTCTCTCTGTCAGCGCTGTCGTTCCTTCTCCACCTCCTCGCCTCTCGAGTCAAGTCATTTGCTCTCCATTTGCATCGTGTTTGTCACGGGGGCTCGAGTCGTTTCAGTCGAAACCGGATAAAAGGAAAGGAAGGAGAAAAAAAAGGGCTGCAGACGTGTGGCTGAAATACACAATTAAACAAACTCATCCTTCCTCCTCTGTCATTCTCTGCACGGTCCAGCTGAAC
>NW_020854238.1:0-992 GCF_000972845.2 Larimichthys crocea | reverse complement strand
TGTTCTGTCCTGTCCTGTTTTAAATGAGCTGTCCTTGGACCTAAATCTGCTTTGACAGCAGAACTGGCAGGAAACTGTCATCAAAAAAAAAATACAAATGAATAATGACAGAGTCACAAATGATGTCCACACATCCTCTGCTGAAGGAAGCTGTGGAGGGCGGCAGATGGTTTATGTCGCCGGTGATGACTGAACCTAGACAGACAGAGACAACACCAGGGTTCAGTGTGCAGTCGAAGACTGAGCGGGGACCTCGATCACTAACACAGATGATTTAAAGTTGATTTATACATGATCTCTGATACAACATGTTCAATCTTATACCTTCATCTGGCTCTTCTACATCTTTTTATACATATAAACCGTGACACATGCTTAGTGTACTCTGGATTTAGTGGTACACAGAGTAGTTGGCAAATATTTAGGCAGCAAGAAAAAAATGATGAGTTGGAATAATCAGAGCGATAAATCAGAACAACTGCCCACCTTCATGAGTATATATAACTGATATAAATTAACTAAATGTTATAAACACCTCTCAGTGTAATGTACAGCGATACAATTCAACAGCCTCAAATATGAATCAGTTCTTATAAAACTGAACATTATAACCTCCATGAAGGTTTATTATTACCTCAAACACCTCCTAAGAGCCAGCAGAGGGAGCCACGATCTCTGCTCCTGTCACAAATATCAATGTTCCCTTTAAGCCTCTCACAGTGACAGAAGAAAAACTCAGATCCTACTGATAGCCAACCTGTAGAAATACACAATAAATAAGTAAATAAAGTCATGCAGTGAAAGGAAAATATTATTTAAAGTATTTAAGGTAAAAGTACCCATTAACTATTATCATTATTATCAAGATTGAACTGTAATATCTTGCACATGTAAATATTCTGTGAACTTTTGCATACTACCTGCTGCTGAATACTTTGCACTTTCCAGCACAAAATTGTTACACATATTGTACATATATTTATATCTTCTAG
>NW_020854237.1:0-1387 GCF_000972845.2 Larimichthys crocea | reverse complement strand
TATGAAATATAATATAATATAAAATACACAGAATAAACAGCTAGATGTGAATACACTATATGCAGTATAGACGTAGTAGTATATGAATAGATGCAGTATCAGGAAGATATAGAAGGGGTTACAGTACAAACATGACAAACAAACATCTGTAATGCAATCAAATAAAATATCAGATCAATGCATACTGCTTTTATGAAGCTTTGTTGTGTTTTTCTTGAGTTTGTCAAAGATCTTTAAGATTTTGCAGCCGCTGTCCGCTGGACATAGCTCTTTTATATTCCCTCACGGGTGATGGTTTGTCTTTGTAATGTGTTACACATCGCAGGTATGATGAGCTTTACACATCTGTTCGGTTATTATCTTATTATCACGCCGCATCGTAGCTGCTCACCTTCACATTTCTAGCTAGCAACAATGAGGACAAATCCGTGTCTGCTCACCTCCTGCCGTCACGTTAGCTGCAAAGTTGTTGCTCCTTTTTTTTTTTGGTTACTTTGAGCACGTCGACCTGTCCTCCACAACTCCACCAAAACTATCCAACACTGGACCTGTTGGAGCTCGTTTCTTTTCCTCCCGTGTTTCCCGTAGATCCCGTTAACCGATTTTTCGCTTTGAAGCGGAGTGTGGGGGGAAGGCTCGCGCTCACATGCAGCGGGTCGACTTGCATCGCCGCCACGAGACAATCCAGCTGTTTGACTCCGCCCGCCCCGCCGCCCCCTTCGAAAACCTGTAGCAGTATACGTTGCATTCATGTCTGGTTGCGCACCGAGTGGGCGGTGTCGATAGCGAAAAAATAGCGAAGTTGAAAAAAAGCTGTTTTTATTATAGTACATGTCGTATTTTACACTCAAAAGCTCAGTAAAAGGTATATTAGTTTTAAAAGCAGAGCATTTATCAGTTTCAAACAATGTCTCCGAGTTTCAGGTCAGTTAAACTCGGAAGTAGCTGTTTCCTAGCAACGCGATTCAGATGGAGGAAGTACGATAAGGGCCCGGTTCCAAACCAAACCTTTGAATCCGCCCTCTCCACTTGACAGCTCTGTCAAACATACACATTTCCTCATTTTTTCCTGGTTTATCTGAAACTCCTGGATTATACAGGAAAACTAAAAACGTTTTCTCTTCTCTCTGTCGAACCAGACTCATGCAATAAACAACTACATTTGTAGTGACATTTGAAACCATGTCTCTAAAGGATAACGTGTGTGTGTGTGTGTGTGTGTGTGTGTGTGTGTGTGTGTGTGGTGCAGACTTAAAGCCAATCCATCCAGCAAAACGTGTTTTTGCTGCCCCCTGGAGTTTAAACATGTTAATGTATCTTTATACTGCAACCCCTAATGAGGGTTAGGGTTAGGGTTAGATAACAGGATGGATAGATAGATAGATAG
>NW_020854236.1:0-605 GCF_000972845.2 Larimichthys crocea | reverse complement strand
AACAACCGCGAAAGCTCTTAAATCTGTTCCTCCTCTTTCTTTACACTCCTTTCTACTCCATCACTCTTTACCTTTGAGCCGGTGGGGTCCGTGGCGACAGTGTCGACGCTCCCCGTGTGTCCCCGACAGCAGTGTCTCGCTTTCACCTTGTTCTTCTCGGAGTTCCACTCCCACAGCAGGATGGTTTGGTCCAGAGAGGCCGTCAGAAGCAGAGAGGTCAGACCGTCTGCACACAAATGTCAACGCACGTTTTAGGAAAAGTTGTCATCATTACTAGCAGAGTGAATGTGTGCCCGTTTATCCTGCTCACCTCTTTTGACCCAGGCTACATCTTTGACCACATCTGTGTGTCCGGCCACTGTCATCACCGCCTTGCCCTCCACAGACCAGATCCTGGCCGTCTTGTCGTATGAGCCTGTTAGGATCCTGCAAAAAAAAAACAATGAATTAGGGGTGGGCGATATATCGAATATACTCGATATATCGCAGCTTGTTCTACATGAGATGTATGAAATGACTATATCGCGACCATCGAGTACTTGTCACGTAAATGTTTTAAGCTGTCTGCATTTAATTCTCAGAGTTTTGCCTGTCACTCACTCCTG
>NW_020854235.1:0-830 GCF_000972845.2 Larimichthys crocea | reverse complement strand
GTGTGAATGAGATATGTAGTGTAAAAAAAAGTGTAAAAGCACTTTGAGTGGTCGGAAGACTAAAAAAGTAAAGCATACAAAATATTGATTATAAAAACATTTGTGTGCTTGTCTACTGATAGTCACGTTTTGCCACAACCTCCACAATTTATCTCCAACCGACTTCTGATCTATTGTCACCTCTGCTCTACCTCCACTCAGCACATTCTCCTCTGAATTATGTCACTGACTCACTCAGCTCCACTCTAAACTCATGTATGCTAAGAGAAACTGGCTGAAATCCAAACTAGCCAATGACCTCAAAAGTTACCAGACACTCTTATCCTCCTTTTAACCAGCTGCTGCAAAGACTGCTTTTTACAAGTACAAAATTAACAATGTCACTGACACCCGGAAACTTTTCAAATAACTACTCAGCCCTCTGCCTCCTCCTCTTGTACCACCCTTACTGCTGATACCTTGCCTCATTTTTCACAGGCAAAGTGGCAGCATTCGCACTGCACTGCAGAGGATCAGGTGCTGATTAGGTGGCAGAAAACAGGAATTTACCCTTCCAAGGACTGAATTTTTTAGATATTGAGAGCTAAGGCACTTTCTTCTAAATAGAGAGCGATACAGATGCACAGCAGCAGAAATCATTAACTAAACTGTAATGGAGATATGGTAGCAATAATCACAGTAATAATATAGTGGACATCGTACAGGATCACAGCAGCAGCCACGATCCACGAGAACCTGCTGGACGACAGAGCACAGGAACACTAGGGAAGAAGTTTGGTTAGTAACATGCATTAATGAGACATGTATGTTTATAGAGAGAGAGAGAGAGA
>NW_020854234.1:0-10296 GCF_000972845.2 Larimichthys crocea | reverse complement strand
GAATCCAATGACTGATAAAATGACAATGAATTACATGAATGATTATACATGACATGAATTACAATGACTGATACAAATGACCATGCATTACAATGAATGATTAAAAATGGGACATGAATTACAAGGACTGATAACATGACAATGCATTACACATGAATGATTAAAATGACATGCATTACAAATGACTGATAATCCATGATCCACCTGAATACCAATGACTGATAAAACTGACAATGGAATTACCCTGACTGATAACATGACAATGATTTCCGGACGGATCAAATAATTACGCAGCCAGTGGCACCTGTGGTGTGATTCGAGACAGAGGAGACACAGAGGGCCGCAGCAGCCAAATTCAGCAACTAACTATAAACTGCTGATGGACGCCTGAAGGCCCGGGTGATCCCATCTAATTAACTACAGTCTCTAGAAAGAGGTCTGAGGTGTTGGGTCCAATTACAAGAAAATCTTCCGTTTGTCTGAATTTTTTTTAACATCAGAAAATTGTAGGTCATCCAAATTTTTATATCCTTAAGGCAATGCTTGGAGTTTTTAACTGATTGGTTTTATAGCTTGATCGAAATCTCTAATTCGGGTGTTCATCGCATAACAGTGATAATAATGGCCGTGATTCCTTATGATGTTCCCTAAAGGAAGCATATTATAAAACTGAATAGAAGTGGTGCTAACCCTTAGCTTAGCTTCCGTTCAGTTTAGCGGTTAGCTCCGCTCTGTGCTAAAATGATAAATATTTACAAAAAGGACATGGATCACAACATTTTTAAAAATTGTTTTTATTTGTATGAAAAATGTCTTATTTCACGTAAAAGACCTTCAGCATATGAATTATGGGTTTTATACAACAACTCAAACATTAAAGAACGAACTTGTGACTGACTCAAAACATCTCCATCATGTAACATCGTGTCATCTCTCACAGTGTTGCGACAGAAAAATAAAAAAACGATCCAATCAGCAGCTTCCGACAGGACTCACATGCCAGCCAGAACCAACTTGGCCCCCAAACCCCAAAAAACCTCCTGAAGAGCTCAGAGCGTTGGAGGTGAGTACCTAATATCCCAAATGTAAGCTGGAGATATGTTTATATTTACAGTTGGAGGTTCGATGTGGAGCTAAACTTGAATGAAGACAAACTACACGATACTCACCACAACATCGAATCCTTTCCACAATGAGTAAATATAAGGTCATTCAGTAAAGACCCGGGTCGTACAGGTTTATTACATATCTCTAGGAATTATAACAAGAAATCTGGTCCGGGACACATGGACAGCACTGCGCAACTGAAACGTGTTTCTTTTGGGCCATAATTTGTTTGCTGTGTCGATCAAACTTCAATAAGGTTGAACTCCTATGATTGCGAGAGTTCCAGCTCGCATTGTGTCTGAAAGAGCAGCATGGCGCTTACAAAGATTTACAAGGTCGTAGGGTAAAGCTGGAGATGATCCTACAGGGACCTATCCCGGTTACCGGATGTTACTGGTTTCCACCTTGCTTCTTCGAACATCACACTGATGATGAAAATTGATGATTAGGGGATTGACATCAAACCTGAGGTGGACTACACGGCGCGGACTTTCTTCAGGATTTTAGGTCCCCCTCAGGGAGTTTTAGACGTCCTGGACACTCCCCGCTGAGACTTTAACAGGGACCAATCATCCCCACGTTGTAATTATACATGCTTTAACACAATTAGGGAGGACAACACTCTCATGCTGTTCGGATTAGAGGTACATTTAATTATTTTCCTATCAGGGGGATTCATGGGAGACATTGACTGGATCACAGAACTACAGGAACATCACGTTATGGTAAGGGATTATGAAGACAAGAGGTACAGAAACATTCCTACCAGGGTTTAAACGATGCTTATGTCCTATTTACAAATCTCAGGAGACCATGTGGATGGTCACGTCCTGCCCAGACACTAAAACAGGTTCAGGAGCTCCTGCCAGCACAAAAAATATCAGGGTTATAACTGGGACCATGCAGAACATCAGGGATGCTCATGCCTGGAGGATTGCAGGTACCGATATTCTACGGGAGGGTACCATTACCACATACGCACAACCCAGGCCAGACCCATTGCCAGGCGAGGCAAAATGTGGTTAGTTCTGCGATGTGCTGCATTTTGTTCCATGGTTGGAATGAGACTTCCAGACAATCAAGATTACGATGTTGACCCCACACGAGGTTTCGTCGCCCTTTTGCTGCCGAGGTGAAGATTTGCACGGGAGTTGATTTTTCTATGGTGATTGTAGCCAGTTTTGAGAGTGTGTGAAATCCTACAGGAAGGTTACAAGGACATGAACCATCATGCCGTCGATTTTCACAGGTAAATAACGTTTCCTACAGGTTTGGCGTACATGACGTCACGGCAGGCGGATTACGTGGGACAGAGTTCATGTAGCCCAACAGAGCTGCCACAGCTTTACCATCCACGGTCCAGAGTTTTTGAACCTTTCAACGTCTGTTTCCATCAGGCAACAATAGCGCAGGTCCAGATTGCGTCACAAAACCAGAAAATCTGTCAAAACAACCTCCTTTAGTCAAACGTCATCCAATCTTCGTCCACCTATCCAAATTTTATTACCAAATGTTGTTGAGACGCCTAAAACAAAAGCTCCTCTATTTCATTCATCTGCTTATCCGTATTCCGTCCTCAGTGTTGAGGGTGTTTGGTTTCAGTCGAATGGCCCCGGATCGGTTGGCCAGCACAATGTCTCCCCGGCGATGGATTCGGAGGTATAAACACCCCTCCTTGAACCTCGTTGGACGACGATGTGCCTGAAGGTCTCGGTCCTCTGACAATGTAGCCGGGGATGGAGGTCACGGATCTGTTTCCATCTTTATACCAGCTGGAGGGAGGAAACAGCCATTGTCAGGCCTTTATTTCATCTTACTTCTAATTTTAGTTTGGTGTTTCTCTTAGTATGACGTATGATCACTGACGACTTTTGGTGGTCGGAGTGGGGGTTTTTGGTTCCACAGCGGCAACCACCACCTTGGCACGGGTACCATCTTGATCTTGACGTTGCCGGCGGAGGCCGTAAGGCGTTGGTGTTCTGGTAACGCTTCCCGAAGCTTTGAAGCACAAACAAGTGAGTGTCAGACCAGCGTGTATTTGACAATACCAATCCGGTTTATGTTTACTGGACAGTAAAACATTCCGGTCGGTTCTGCCTGTGATGATGGGTTAGGTTAGTGTCTCGGCTCTGATGGCTCTTACCGAGCAGAGGTCCAGCTCTGAGGACAAGTTCTTCTTATGAAGGTCTTCCTCGCTCGCAAAACCCAAGCCTAGCCCATGGGTTCACAGAACCCGCTTCTTATCTAGACAAGCTTCCACAAAACAAGAACCACTGTCACACATGCAGCAATGGAGGAGTATTCAGCAGCTTCTGTTGAAGGTTCTCAGTCGTCAGGTCATCATTATTTAAGAAGAGTTCCAATCCGGTGCGCACCTGATCTTTACTTCTTGTCATGGTTAGGTCACCGGCGGTATGTGGTAAAAACAGTGGTCACTAAAAGGTTTCCCATCTCACTATGACGGGACCTGAGGTGACTTCAACAACCCTGACATCAGCTGTCACAAATAACAAGTTCTCGGGGTAAAAGATCAGGTGAAGAGTGAAGACTCCGCCTCTGACAGAGTCAGGAACGGGTACAGGTCTGTTTGCACTTACAAAGCGTCTTGGATGCCTTAGATGTCGTCCTGGGCGATGTTCATTGTCCGGTGTAGGTGGCATTGGGACGCTCAGGCCTGTGAGGTCTCTGGAGTGCACAGACCAAGAGCATGGACGATCTCATATGAGCAGCCACACTGGAACCAGGTCGTTTAGCCACACCCCTGCAGAGACATGATCATGTTGTTAAATAGTTTCCTTACTTTTTCACAGTATTTCTACTGGAAGAGAAACTAACCTTGTTCAGCTGATATGACTTGCCAAAGGATCCAGAAACTCGCGGTTATCAAGTGGATTTCCCCGTGGCGGCGGAAGGCATTATGCCAGCTCGCCATTCAGCCCATCGAAACATGGGTGGAGAGGAGGACCACCAAGCAGTCAGTGTGTTAAAGGTGTTCAGAAACCTTTGCACCCCCACACACCAGGAAATATATCAACCTGTGATTCATATCAATTTCCTGCCCCTCCTCCTCTCCACCTAACGATTTGGTGATGTCCGCGCTAGCATTCATTGTAATCTCGGTGAAGGCAGGGGCGAGACGGTCGCTCACTTGGTGAAGGCGATGCTGACTGGCCTTCCTTCGTTGTTCCTCGACGCTCAGCGTGTTCGGAAACTTTATGATCCTGACAGACAGGGGGAAGACAGACAGGAAGACAGACGGACAGACAGGACAGAACAGACAGACAGACAGACAGGACAGACATGTTATTGGTGAATTAAGCTCTAATCAGTGGGTTTCAATCCTGGCAGGAACAGTTCAGGGTAAACACCCTTCCTGTGAACGAACGGTGCAATCAAAGCGCATTCAGAGGAACACTTTCAGCCCAATCCGCTCAATTCCGCAGGCGTCGCCACGTCTGTCTGTTTAACTCTGAGACGGTCATCAGCTGGCATTGAAACTGACCCTCCCGATTATGAAGTCCAGTATCCTGGATCTCAAGGTCCTGAAGTCAAACAGACCAAGAACCACATTTCCTCATTCCACCATCTTGGTCTACAGGGCAGATCTCTGTGTACCGGTCCACCAGCGGTCAACGTCACTAGTTACTGTCTTTACTGTTTCTTTTCTCTGTTACCAAACTTTGGAAACTGCTGCTCTCGACCTGTCATCAGATATGTCTATGCAGTCTTTTGTCCCATATGTGCGTCGTGGCAGTATTGCGACCAATGCAAAGGTATGTGATTGTGATGCAGTATTTGTATCTGTATGTTGACGTCAGTCCGTGAGTATTTTCGTACACAACTGTGACATTAAGCAGTATTTAGTAACTGCTACATGAATCTATGCAGTTATTTTTTACCGTACGTGATTGACGATGCACGTAGTATTTTTTTTGTACATGACAACACTTGCAGTATTTTTTATACTGACACAATGCCAGTCTTTTCTTTTAAGTTACATTGACAAAAGATCTGCAGTATTTTCTACCTGTAGTGAGGTTGTGGTGCTTAGTCCCACTTGTGCACCCGGTGTTGATGGCGGTTAGCGTTTGTTCTCTCGTCTAGTTGCTTGCGACAGGGGGACGTCTGAAAAAAAAAAAACCAACCAAGCAGAAGCCTCCTGAGTGATTGAGGTCACTGCCCTCTGATGTCCACTAGAGTGCTGTCGTCTCTCATGTCTCAGTTTGAATCCATCAACCATCAGGATGGAAAATATGAAAATAAAATGACCTATGGCGCCCAAGGTGCATTTCACAACAAACATCCAATCACAGGCGCTTTAGTTGGTCACATGACGATGACAGTCAGGGGATAAACATGAATCGATCTGCAGCTTTAATCAGTTTTTATCTGCATAAATTCATTAAGACAAGTCCGTTGTAACTGCAGAGCGCTATGGGTACTGTATCGTCTTCAGATGACACTTAAGGCAGAAAGGTAGAAGAATTTAAACGTGTATTGAGACGTGGGCATAAGCGACTATTCAGTACAGATGTGAAACTCTTCTGTGTCTTTGTCCTTTGATCCCTCATCCTCTTCTTCCTCCTCTCCTCTTCCTCTCTTCCTTCCTCTTCTCTCTTCTCCTCAGATTTCTATCCCCCATGTGAACGGTCCTTCACAAACTGAGTCTGAGACTCTAACTCTGACAGTAAGGTTCTGTCTCAACGTCAGTAAAACAGGGAAGACCACCTTCAAAGAAATGTCTAAGAGTCAGAACATTTACACATGGAGAGATGAAAAACAAAACAGAAACAAAGCTTCAAACTCTTGTACCCATCATCAGCTTTTTAAGCCGGATAATTTCCGGCTCATTCTTTAAAATGTTTCAGCATAAAAAAATCTTCATGTCTCATTGTTCCATGTCTTCATGTTCATGTCTCATGTCTTCATGGTTCATGTTTTCTTATCTTCATGCTCTACATTCTTCATATCTTCATGTCTTAATGTTCCATGTCTTTCATTTCTTCATGTCTCCATGTTTTCATCTTCTGTCTCCATTTGTTTTTTTTTTTTTTTTTTTTTCTATATTCCTATCTTCATGTCTCCATGTCTTCATGTCTCCATTCTTCTGTATCATTGTCTCCATGTCTCTCCTATCTCCCATGTTTCATTTCTTCCCATATTCATGTCTCCATGTCTCCTGGTTCCATGTCTTATATCTCATGTCTCATGTCTTCATTCTCCATGTCTCATGTCTCCATGTCTTCATATCTCCATGTCTTCATATCTTCAGTCTCCCATGTTATGTCTTCATATTCTTCAGTCTCCCATGTTTTTCTGTCTCCATGTCTCATGTTTCATGTCTTCATATCATTACCTTGTCTTCATGGTCTCCATGTGTTCCTGTGTCCATGTCTTCATATCTTCATGTGTACATGTTCTTAATATAAATGTATTAATATCTTCATGTCTCCCATGTATATGTCTTCATATCTTCATGTCTACATGTCTTCATGTCTACATGTCTTCATGTCTTAATATCTCAGTCTTATGTCTACCATAGGTTAATGTGTCCATTTCAATTATCTTAATGTTATACATGTATTCATTGTTCATATTATCATGGTCTACAATGCTCTTCATGTCTTATGTCTTCATATCTTTCATGTCATCCATTGTGTTAATGATGTTCTACTATCATGTCTCCCATGTGTTCATGTGTCCATGTCTTCATCTCTTCATGTATTCATGTATCCATGTCTTATTGTATTTCATATCATCATGTTCCTCCATGTGTTAATGTTTTCATTCTATTCATGTATCCATGTCTTCATGTCTTCTATATTCATGTATTCATGTCTCCATGTCTCAATATCTAATGTCTTCATGATCAATGCTCTCATGTTCCGTCTTCATATCTACATGTCTCATACTCTTATGTATCCATGATAAGTATTCATATATTCATGTATCCATGCGTCTTAATGTCTCCATGTCTTCCATGTTTTATCATCTTATGTCTTCATATCTATGTCTAAAGTCTTCAATGTTCCCTTGTCTCACATCGTCTTCATGTCTTCATATTATCTGTTATTAATGTATCACATGTGTTAATGTGTCAATGTCTTCATATCCTTCAGTCTAATCAATGTCTCATGTCTTTCATCTATCTCATTCTCCATGTCTCATGTATCATTCTTCATGTTCATGGTGTAATGTGCTTCAATATTCATCTTAAATGTCGTTCATGTTGCTCCATGTCTTCCATATATTCATGTCTTATGTATCCATGTCTTCATTGTCTTCCTATCTTCAACTGTCTTCAATGTCTCCCTGTCTTCATATCTTCATGCTTCATGTATCAATCGTATATGCTTCAGTATTCATATTTCTATCTCTTCATGTCTTCATGTCTTCATATATTCATGTCTCCATGTCTCATGTATTCATATTGCATGTCTCCATGTCTTCATGTCTCCAGTTCATGTTTTCCTATATCCTGTTTCATGTCTCCATGTGTTAATGTGTTCATGTTCTTTCATATTATGTCTTCATGCTCTACACATGTCTTCATGTCTTATATCTTCATGTCTCCATGTTGTTAATGTGTTCATATCTTCATGTCTCCCCATGTCTTAATTTACTGCCTATCTTCAGTCTCATGTCTCCATGTCTTAATATCTCCATGTCTTCATGTTTCATATCTTCATGTCTTTATGTCTCAAGTCTACCATGTCTTATACTCATGTCTCCCATGTTTAAGTCTTCATATCTTCATGTCTCACCATGTGATTGTGTTCATCTCTCCATGTTCTCCATGTCTTGATTGGTCTCATGTCTTATATCTTCATTCTCAAGTGTTCAGTGTTATATTTCATGTCTCCCTGTGCTTTGGTCTCTGTGTCTTCATTGTGTGCATGTCTCCATGTCTTCATATCTTTTATGTGTTCATATCTTCATGTCTTCATATCTTCATGTCTCCAGTTTCATATCTTCTGTCTTCATATCTTCAAATCTTCATGTTTCATGTCTCATGGTCTCCATGTTCTCATGTCTCAGTTTCCATGTGTTCAGATCTTATGTCTCCATGTATCATGTCTCCTTGTCTCCACTCGGCTCCATCGTGTTCATTCTTTCATGTTCCAGTGTTTTGTCTTCATATTCTTTCATGTCTTTCATTGCTTCATTGTTCCTATCTTCATGTCTTCATGTGTCATTGTGTTCATATCTTCATGTCTCATGGCTTCTGTCTTCATGTCTCATGTATCATGTGTTATGTGTTCCATGTGCTTCATGTTCATCGTGATGTGGTTTCATGGGCATCAGGTTCCAGATAAAGACCGGCACAGCCGGATCAATAAATTGGATCAGCTTTAAAAACATATTGCTTCTGGCGAAGCTCATCGTGTCTCACTAAAGATTTTAACGGGTTAATGTTAATATTAATGAATGTGAAAAACAGCTGCTCTTACAAACACAATCACTGTTGATCCGTCAGACGAGCCATTCATAAAAAAACTGAATAAAGTTGGTGAAATACATTACGTTCATTTGACCCTTTTTTCTATTCTTTTCTTTTATATTGGGTCTGATCAGCTGTGAGCTTCACTAACCTTCATGATCATCATCATCTGAAGCGCAGCAGAGGAGTGTCCATATGAGAATGGATTACAGAGTCCGACACTGACCCGTCACTCAAATCACTCATCAATCCGGTTTCCGTGCACGCCGAGTCATCAGGAGGATCCTCGGTCCAAGCGCAGACCTTTCGCAGTCCGTTCCGTGTTATCCTCCGCCCCGTTTTGTTCCAACAGAACCGACCCACACCGACGCGTTAAATCACGCAGCGGTTACGGCTCGAGCCCGCGCCGAAGAAGGGAGTCCCGTGTGAGTGATGGTCCCGGACCCGGTCCGTACCACTCGGCTCTGGAACAAAGTGCGGGAAGTTCCCGGGACAGCGCGCTCGCTGTGCTGCAGTGGGGTTGTACGGAGGGCGGGGTCAGTTGTGTGGGAATGGTGTCATTCATGAGACCATAAATGTGGAAGTTGAAACCCTTTTTGGTGGCTGGTGCGGTTTCCAAAACGTGATTTAAATGAAGTGATGTGTATGAAATTAAACATGGTGGAATTGTGTGTGAGGTCTCCGTTTGTTGGGAGCTCAGAGCACCGAAACAAACACCATAAACAGGGGGCGGGGGCGGGGGGCGGGAGGGCCGCGGGACGGGGGTCACAGGGAGGGCCCCGCTGGACGGGAGAGGGCACCAGAGGGGGGCGAGTGGGTTCTCGAGGGAGGGCCTGCAGTAGCACACGCGGTCCAAACACGGAGAGACAAGAGAAGGGGGGGAGGGTTCGGGACGTAGGCACACGTGAACTTGAGACATCGATGAGGAGAAGCGGCTGCGACACGTGGGAGACATCCAGACACGGGAGGGGACTGGTAACGGTGTAGAAGGCGATACACGAGAGAGCTGTACAGCGGGTGACGAAGAAATCTTAGTACTGGTACACGTTACGATAATACAGCACTAACCACGTTATATATTTAACACGTTATTTACATCATACCACATTTATATACTTATCAAGTTACACGCTTATACAGCGGTATTACATCATGACCACACTTTTTATGTACTTTTACACCTCGTGAGAGACGTATATTTACATATCAGTTAACAATATTACTTTTAAACGTTTGATACATGCTTATACATCATACAATTTATGATTACTCTTCACACGTGCTACATCCTACACTTTATATACTTTTACACGTGATACTAAGTATACATAAGACACTTTCATGTACTTTACACGTTACTACAGCCTTACACACTATTATCTTTGACACGTGATGATGTTATAAATCATCACTTTATCGTTACTGTTACACGTTATACATCATACACAATATACTTTTACACGTTATACATCATACACTTTATGTACTTTTACACGTTATACATCATACACTATATATACTTTTACACGTTATACATCATACACTATATACTTTTACACGTTATACATCATACACTTTATGTACTTTTACACGTTATACATCATACACTTTATATACTTTTACACGTCATACATCATACACTATATACTTTTACATGTTATACATCATACACTTTATATACTTTTACACGTTATACATCATACACTTTATGTACTTTTACACATTATACATCATACACTATATATACT
>NW_020854233.1:0-696 GCF_000972845.2 Larimichthys crocea | reverse complement strand
ATTTCATGTTTTTCAGTCCATATGATGAATGGAGATGAGCAGTATGGGACATCTCAGCCTGATAGAACGAGGCCCAAGATCAGGAATGAACAGTTATGAGTGTATTGTGAGCGGAGGATAGAGAGAGAGAGAGAGAGAGAGAGAGAGAGAGAGGGTGGAAAGCGGGGTGCTATTTTAGTCCAGGCGTTGTCATGGAAACTGCAGCCTCACTACAAATGGAGACATCCAGAACACATGGATCGTCAAACAAACGACGTGCGTAGGGCCCAGCGTGAAGCTACGCCATGGCTGCGCGACACCGTGCCATCTCAGTCGAACTCACCCCCCACCCACACTGGCACCCACGCCTCCAGTCAGATAACAGTGGCGTCTTCTTCATCATCACAGAGACTGAATATCAATGGGACGGTAGCTTTTGGGGAGTGGAGGGTGTGGAGGAGGGGGACAAACGCTTGGAGTCAAGGGGCTAAGTGACAGGCAATGGTGTCCATTCAGGCAGTGAGTCAGAGCCACTCGCTCTCTGTCTTTTAATTAACAGTCTTTTCCACACTTCCTTCCCTTCCCTTCCCTCCTCTCCTCTCCTCTCCTCTTGTCTCGTCTACCCCTTCACTCTCTGTCTATCTCCCATCCTCTCCCTCTTCCTCCCTGCCTGCCTCTATCTCTCTGTTCTCCCCCCCCACCCTCCTCCTCCTCCTC
>NW_020854232.1:0-818 GCF_000972845.2 Larimichthys crocea | reverse complement strand
AGAAGTTTGTAGCATCTGACCGTGTCCCATGGCCCTGTGGGTCAAATGTTAAAGATACAATCAGCAGAGTTTTTTTTTTTAAATCTGAAACTGGAATCATTGTTCTCTGTTTGGCCTGTGGCGAAAACACATGACGATAAAAAAATAAGATCCGGAGGAAAACAAACCTCACCATGAGACGTCAACAACGATACCAGCGACGAAAAACATCCTGTTCAGTAGCTACCGTCAGAGCTAATGATCAACACTTTAACCAGCTCTGGGAACACGCTCGCTTCACATGTCGGCCTTGGGTAATAATCTCCTCGCCGTCATGCATGCACAGTCGCTGCTGAGCAACGTAACAGCACATTCGCTGATACATACTGAACTCATGTCTGTTCTAGTACTTTGAATCAGCCTAACGCAGACATCATTACTGAGTGATTGAGCAAGGAGCGAAGAAACTGTCATTTTGTCATTATTATTTAAAGGAACATTGTCAGTGATCAACTCATTCTTTTGTGACACCTAAAGCTATTTAAGTTGTCTCTATATCAGGGTTTTACAGGCGATAATTATAGTATTAAATCATCTTTGCTTTGCTGGTTTGATGAAGTCAGGAATGTGAGAGTAAGATGATAAATTTGGTATTTAGGCTACAGTTAGCACACAGTCTTTAACACTGAAACAAAGTTGTAGTCACATATAGTGGGCGTGTATCCGTTTTTCATCAGGACTAAAGCTTGTATGTTATTTTAAATATATTCACAGGAAGTTGGTGAAACACCTGTTCATCACGCCACAGGTAAATTGGTTCAGTGAGTATGAAAGGGCCG
>NW_020854231.1:0-604 GCF_000972845.2 Larimichthys crocea | reverse complement strand
CTCAGAAGTGTGTGTGTGTGTGTGTAGGGATGAGGAGGAAGGCTGGAGGGCTGGAGTGGGGAGGGTGACTATTTTCTTTTGAATGGTGAATATAAGAGACAAAAACGTGAACATAAAGTTTTGAAAGGGGGGCAAAAACACGTCATTGTTGCCCCCTTTTTTTTTATTGAGATGATTATGATCTCTCTTTCTCTCTCTTCCACATCCGCACATCTTCTGATTCATAATTAGAAGCTGTAGGATAAGTAGTCTCCCACACATGTGTGACGACTTCTCCGCTGTGTGGACTGCAGCACAGCGCCTGCATGGCAGATTCTCCACAGACGGCCAATCTGACGTGAGACGCTCGTCCCATGAGGCGATGCACTCCGCTTATCAAAGTGATTCATCTTCCTGATAACATGGTGTGTCTTATGGGGGCTGCTGCAGTGTGTGATGGGTGAGCTGCTGATGCTGATGCTGATGCTGCTGCTGCTGGGGGTGTGTGTAAAAAAACACACAGCATGGGTTGAATAAGACACTTCATGCTTATGACATTTCAAGTTTGGTGAATGAAGTGGAAGCTTATACACATTCAACACAACATGATAGATAAATATCACAG
>NW_020854230.1:0-743 GCF_000972845.2 Larimichthys crocea | reverse complement strand
TTTTACAGAAACATTTTGATCGTCGAGGTTTGAAAAGAAAAACACACACGCTTGTTTCCACCGTGGTCCTTGAATGCATCATCAGATCAGTCAATAATAGAAATATGAAGTTCACTTTGATCAATGAGATGACATCATCGATAAATAAACGATGATGTCATCTCATTGATTTTAGCAGCAGAATATTAAAACTCATTAAAGATCAAAAATTAAAACGAAATCATTTAAAAATGTTTTTTATATTTTAAATATTTTGAACAATAAAACACGACGACAGTTCATAAACGTTAATAAAACATTAATAAAACGTTAATAAAACATTTATAAAAATGTATAAAACGTTAATAAAAAATAATAAAAATTAATAAAACGTTAATAAAACATTTCTGAAACGTTAATAAAACATTTCTGAAACGTTAATAAAACATTTCTGAAACGTTAATAAAACCATCAGTCAGTCAGAAATAATACATTTCTTTAGTTTTGTTGAGATGTTTTGAAGCAAAAATTAAAAATTTACTGTTTTCTCCAAAAGTTTTTCACAGTAAAATTAAAATTATAAACACTTTTATTAATATCATCATCACTATTTTTAGCAGTAATATTATTATTAACAATTTTCTGCACATTATTATTATTCACGTCAGGAACATTCCTGACGTGAATAATAATAATAACAATAATAATGATGATGATGATGATGATGATAATAATAATGATAATAATAATACAGATAATAATAA
>NW_020854229.1:0-536 GCF_000972845.2 Larimichthys crocea | reverse complement strand
TAAACACAAAGAGCTGTGCCGAGTCGTGCCCAATATGAACCATCTCCAGAGTCAGGTCAGAGCTAACCCGCCTTCGATTGGGTTGTGGCTACGTCAGATGGGTTTCGTCATTGTTCATGGATTATTCAGCGACATGTAATGTAATAAGCGGCAGATGCCCAGCAAAACAAAAACAACAGCCTGCAAAACCATGAAAATAAGTAGCTGGCTACCAACAACCACTGCACAGTGCAACAGTAAACAGTGCTAAAGATGGTGCTGCTTCTAAATGGCACCAAAGCATCTTCAAGTCATGCGAGATGCAAATCTCTGCCGTGTTGGGCTGACGTGCAGAGTCGAACCGAGTTAAGCCAAGCCTGCACAAGTATGGAAAAGGGCTAAATGTGGACCTGACTGGGGCATGAGCAAGAATTCGTAAATCGATGTGACAATACAAGGGACATTGGACAACTCTACATTTAGATACTCAATCATATGTTAAAAAATACAGCTTAATTATAAATCAAAGTATAAGAATATTGGAGGATGATACAGAG
>NW_020854228.1:0-671 GCF_000972845.2 Larimichthys crocea | reverse complement strand
GTCCGTACTCATGATGACGGTTTATGATTTACGGTTTTTGAGACTGAAAATGTGAGAAATCCAAACACAAGTTATAACTTTGTCACAGTGCTTGCCTTGACTCATTTCCATATTTTTTCTTTTAAAGAATTTACCTCAACTGATGAAAAGAGAAATTTCTTGTGTTGCCAAGTCCTGTGTTTGTCAAAATGCAACAAAACAAGTTTTAGCTAGACCACTATCAGTTTTTGTAATTTCATATACAATTGTAACAATACTTTTTACATACAAAGCCTAATTTAAAAAATATTACAGTTAAGAAGAGTAATTTAAAAAATGAAACATTAAAGCAGCAGAATCCAGTGATACAGTATAAAAGTGTCACATGCTATAGAAACAGTTGTGTGCACTCACCTGACTTTAAGGCCAATCAGTTAAGGGAGGTGTCCGGAGCTCCTGTTTTTATACACTGCGAGTCTGCCTCCTCAGCACAAGTGCCCTACTCAATTTGGTCAGGAATGCTTGTCACCTTCTTGGTTGATAGTGATATGTACCATGCATATAAATGAATAAGCATGTTATATATCAATGTTATATAATTGACATTTTACAAGACTGTGGTAAAAATGTAAGTATCTTTTTAGCTTTTTTTACACATCTGGATTCTGGCGCAACATAGATACTTCTAACTA
>NW_020854227.1:876-1580 GCF_000972845.2 Larimichthys crocea | reverse complement strand
TCCCTCTATTTAGTCTCTGTGCTCCTTCTGTTTGTCGCCAGTTCGTCTTGTCACGTACTGCGTCCCTTTGTCTGGTATTCTTCTCATGGATTTGTGTTTTTCTAGTTTGACTAGTAAAACCTTTTTGAACCACCACCTTTGTCTCAGAGTCTGCATTGTGAATCCTTCTGTGAGCCCTTCTGATATCACCCCTCTCCTCCAGAGCGTCGAGGAGACGCTATGGTGGCCCGAAACTGCAAAAGAGAGCCATTGTTTAGTTTGTCCATTATGAGCTACTGTAGACACATAACAGGGGCCAACATTGTCAGAGTCAAACAGGTTTTTTTAATGCACCAGGTCAATTTAAAATAAAGAAATATCGCAAAAACTTTTCACCCTTGGCTGAAGAGTATAAAACAGTGACTGAATCATCACCTACATGAAACATGTGTCTGAAATGTCCAAAGAAAAGACTGATCATGTCTAATAAGAAGACCGTAACCTTTAAATGAATACATAACATGCAGTAAATGTCATATTCCCAGCATGATTTCAACATCTGAGGTGATTTGAACTACTTTGCTCCCTCTTCTGACTGAAGCATGAGCTGTTTATCTCAATGAAACAGTCTTAATACACTTAGCAGCAGTAGATAGTGTGAAAGAACCATAATCCAGCATTTTCATTTGCCTTTTTTTTTTTTTTTTTTTTTTTTTTTTTTTAAA
>NW_020854227.1:0-866 GCF_000972845.2 Larimichthys crocea | reverse complement strand
TTTTTTTTTTTTTTTTTTTTTTTTTGAAAACTTTCGTTGTCATTTGCGTTACATTTGGATGGAAATGTGAGAGGACAGTCACCGTGACGTGGGATGAGACGCCAAAGGTTGAACTTATTTTAGGGGACTATGTGACAACGGGGGAACTCGAATGCAGAGTACGGGAAAAAACAGATGTCTTTATTTCCTTAATGCTGGGCAACACCGGGGAAACAAAAAGCGCCTCACGATGAGGGATGATCAAAATAGACACAAACTAAACTAGAACTACAATCAAAGAAGGGCCAACAAAAAAAAAAACACTCTTTCAAGGAACTAGAAACAAAAACTTGACTATGAGATAACTATGGACTAGACTACGACGAGAGGGCTGGAGATCAGGACAACAGACTTGACACACTGACATAGGACAAAGGGAGACGCAGACTATAAACACATGGAGGGAAATGGGGAACGGGTGGACACAATCAGGATTCAGAGGAGACAATCAGACTGGTGACACATGAGGAAGGGCAAGTGACCTGAAACGAGAGGAGAGTTAATTTCCAAAATAAAACAGGAAGTCACAAAAACAAACATGGAGACATGGGACCAAAACTCAGCTTGACATACCGGTGTGACACATAGCAGATAACAGCATTAAATCACATTATTTTGAAAATAAATTTGGATGTGTAACTCTATTTCTTTATAGGAGGAATGTACTCCACATTGACAGAACGACAGGAGCCGCTAAGAACAAACTCCATCTGTATTCTGCTTTCACAGAGATTCGACACCCTGCTGCTGCTCTGCTGCTTACGATGGTTTAAAACTTAATATGTTCAAAATCCCACAAGTGACTGCCTTTGAACTCTCGTCTCTCA
>NW_020854226.1:0-518 GCF_000972845.2 Larimichthys crocea | reverse complement strand
GTGTCGGTTTTAGTTAGATGGATTCGCCTTTTTGACAGCTTTTGAAACTTAATTCAAATATAATATATACAATTACAGTTAAATTCTTAACTTGTTAAAATGTTACCTTTCTCATTGGTCACAGAAGATGCTACAGACTTGATTTCAGACTCTGTTCCTGCTGATGTGCTTTTATCATTGTTGTCCACAGATTCAGCCTCACCAGGTTCATTCACTGGATCACACTAAGAAAACACGTGAACTGAAATGAAAATAGTCTGTTTTAGAGGTGTCCGGGCCAGGAAACATCAAGATAAACTCACCAAATGAGGATCAACAAACACAGTGACACACCAATTTACTAAATAATATCACATAAAATGAGAGCAAGGTGAATTAATATACCCTCAGCAAATGCAAATACAATCGTAATTAAAGCTGCAAGCAGCGATGGTCGGGCCCTCGCATATGTGCGCATGTCGATATGTGTTCATGTCGAAATGTGCGCATGTCAAAATGTGCGCATGTGGAAATGTGCA
>NW_020854225.1:0-3916 GCF_000972845.2 Larimichthys crocea | reverse complement strand
TTAATATTTCATTACAGATAATTGTTGTAAAGTTTCTTTGTAATTGAAAACAGAAAAATACTGTAAAAATAATGTAGTCATTTTTTGTACAAACATTATCGGCATGACACGTAAAATAATTTGTTGGTTGATTTACAGTTTTGTATTTGTACAGTGTAAATCTGCATAATTAAGATAATTAGACGTGGAACAGATCCACGTGTCATTTCATTGGGCAGCTGTTAACAGACAGGATGAATCAGGAACAGAGTCGGTTCGTTTACGGGGTTGCGTGCCTTGCTCGAGGGCATCGTGCCCGAGGTCGCCAGGCTCGGTCTCGGAGGGCGAGCGGCTCCTCGTCTCGTCTGAGGCGTGGCCTTTCACTGACAGCAGCATCAGTCAGACTCTGATGTTAACTGTGAGGAGAAGCAGCGAGGATCAAAACGCCTCTCCACGTTGGAGATTATCCGCCGCCTCGCTTTGATTCGCTCTCCAGACCCTGAGCGGCTTGAAGTTTGACCCCGTGTAGCCGGAGAGGAACCACCTCAGGATCTGCCCCTGCCTATCTCACGGGCTTACGAAAGGTGCACGTGCCCGGACCAGGCGCTAACGCTCCGCTACATCCAAAACCGTCTAGTGTGTACCCGCGCCGTCGGCGAAAGCGAGGTTCACGCTAAACTCTCTCGTGGTGCGTCCCCAAATGGGTGGAAGGACACAAACGGTACTAGAACAGCACAGCCCGGGTCGATCCGGTTAAAACGTGGTAAAAACCCGTGCTCGGGGCAGAAGGCGGCCCTTGCCGACAAAATAACAAAACTAACAACACGAAACAACCCAATGCAACACCTAACAATAAACTCACAGCTAATAACACGAACAAACACGAACAAACACAACACGCACGAACAACGATAACAACACGAACAAAACGAACAAACACGAACAACACAACAAACACAACCAAAACGTAACAAAACGAAAAAACAGCTACAACTACGAACCTGAACACAAACAACACGAACAAAAACGCGAGCAACAGATAACACACACGAACACACGAACAACACGACACAAACACACGAACAAAACAAACTAACAACAAACAACAACGTAAACAACATTGAACAAAACGAACAATAAAAGAACAAAGAACACGAAACAAAACGAACAACACGAACACAACACGAACAAAACGAACATAACACGTAACAAAAACGAACAATCACGAACACCCGAAACAACACACGAAACAAACACGAACAACCACTGAATCAACACGAAACAACACGAACCAAAATCAAACAAACACGAAACACCACGATCCCAAACGAACAACCGAACCAACACGAACAACCCGAACCAAACACGAACAAACAACAACCACGAACAACACGAACAACACGAACAAAACAACACAACCCGACCAAAACGAATACACGAACACAACACGTAAACAACACGAAAACACGAACCAAACGGAAGCAACACGAACAACACGAACAACCGAAACAACCCGAACAAACACGAACAAAACGAACAACACGAACAACAGAAAAACACGAAACTAAAACGACAACAAAACCGAATCATACACGAACAAAACGATACTAACACGAACAAACACGAACAAAACGAACAACACGAACAAAACGAACACTCACGAACAACACGAACAATACGAACAAAACGAACACAACGACCCCACGATACCACACGTAACACAAAACGAAACAAAGAACAACACTAACAAACACGAAAACGACGAACCACAGCGAATCAAAAACGAACAAACCACGAACAAAAAACGAACAACACGAACAACACGAACAAAAACGAAAACAACCACGAAACAAAAGAAACCACACGAAAAACAGAACCAAACGAACAACACGAAACAAAACGAACAAACGAAACAACAGTGAAGCAACTACGAACAACTCACGAATCAAACACGAAACCAACGACAACAACCAGAACACACTGTAACAAACCGAACAAAAACGACAAAACGATCAAACTAACTAAAAACGCACACCACGACAACACGACCAAACACGAAACAAACACGAACACAACGAACTAATGCACGACACAACACGAACAAACACGGAACAAATACCGAACACAACACGAACAATAAAACGACAAAACGAACAGTACACGAACAAACACGAACAAAACGACTCACAAAACGAACAACCACGCAACAAAACGAACAACACGAACCACACGAACAAAAGAACAACACGAACAACGCACGACCAAAACACGAACAACAGACTAAAACGAACAAAAGATACAAACCACGCACAACACGAACCAACCATCGAACAAGACCTCGAACAAAACGAAACAACAGAACAAACGAACAACTACGATACAACACGAACAAAAACGAAGAAAACCGAACTATAAACAAACAACACGTACAACCACGAAACCAAAACGAACAACAAGGAACAAACGAACAAAACGAACAAACGAACCAACACGAACAAACACGAACCAACACGACAAACATCGAACTAACACAACACACACACGAACAAAACGAACAACTACGAACCGAACCATGAACAAACGAAAATCACGAACTAAAACGAACAGAACGACCCAACACGAACAACCAACGAAACAAAACGACCACAACAGAACAAACAAAAGGAACCAGAACACGAATCAACACGAACAACATAACACACCAGTAACAACGAAAGAACAACACGAAACAACCATCGAACAACACGAACAGACGACTGTACAAAACGAAACAAACCGAACAACCAGAACAAAACGAACAACACGAACAAACCGAAAACAAAACGACAAGTAACGAACACGACGATACAACCACGAACAAAACTACGAACAAACACGAACACAACGAAACACACGAGACCACACGAACAATCCGACATAACATGACAGACAAGAACAAAAACGATCACAAGCTAGAAAAAAAAAACGAACAGAGAGAGAGACAACACGACAACCGCCGACAAAAACGGAAACAACAGAACAAACCGAACGAAAACGAACAAAAACAACGAAACAACACGAACAAACAGAATACCACGAAACAAACCCACGAACAAAACGAACATACACTAAACAAACACGAAACAATAACGAAACAACACGAACACCTACACGAACAAAACCCCCCAAACAAACCAGAACACCCACGAAACAAACCACGAACTCAAGACCAACAAAAACGAACCAAACACACTGACAAACCACCAGAACAACAACATGAACAAAATACGCAACCAACAGAAACAACGAACAACAAACGAACAACACGAAGACAACACTAACAAACCGAACAAAGAACAACACGAATCATACACTAACACAACGAATAAAACAACGAACAACAAGAACACACGAACAAAAAACGAACTACACTAACACACACGAAACAACACGTAAACCAACACTGTAACCAAACAACACACACGAACAACACTGATACAACACGAACAAAACGAACAACCAGAACAACATAACCAAACACGAAACAACAAGAACCAAAACGAACATACACGAAATAAACATCGAACACACCGAACAACACGAACAAACCTATACAAACTAACAACACTAACACATACAAACCCACTAACAACCAAGAACAAAATAACAACACGAACAGACACTAACAAACGATACAACACTACACAAACTACCAACACTAACAAACATAACAAACTTAAACAACACTAACAAATAACCACACGAAAAACACTACAAACCTCAACCAACCTAACAAAAACAATTATATTCTACACTAAAACACTAACAACATAACAACACTAAACAACACTAACAACACTAACAAAACCTAACAACACTACCAAAACTCACCACCCCTAACAAAACTAACAACACTAACAACACTACAAAACTAACAACACTAATCAAAACTAACAAA
>NW_020854224.1:0-1005 GCF_000972845.2 Larimichthys crocea | reverse complement strand
AAATAAACTTGATTGATTGATTGAACAAACCATAAAACCTCTGAGGTGTCTGCACATAGATGCATAGTTACATCCTAATGCTAGTACTGTTATATGCATATGGTTTACACTGAGATAACTGTTTGTGGTCCATCCTGACTTTAAGGATATTTGGATAGGGGAACCAAAGAACCAAAGAGCTGTCAGGAGTGTTGATGATTGTGTTGTAAAATATAGTAAGAGAGTCATCGGGTATCTCAAGTCCCATACAGTGTTTTTTCCTGTGTGTGTTTCCTTTGACGTGGTTAAGGGAGAGATTTCAGGTCAAAGGTTAAGAGCAAATTGGAGGGGCCTCTCTTTTCTTCTGTCCCTATCTTACACTGATTTATACTATTGTTTATTTAGACTGCATGTATTGTATTGTATTGTATTGTATTGTATTGTATTGTATTGTATTGTATAAGGGTTTGTAACGCATAGATCAGGAGCTCTCCAAGTAACGTTTTACTTGCTACGATGCTGAACTTATTGTAATAAACTTGTTATACGACTAAGACAGTGTCGGCGGAGTTTCTCTTCAAACATCTTCAGCTGCATCACCACTGAATATACTACACAACGTATCAGTTTCAGGCTGATTTTACAAAAAAAATAAACTGAGGTGCAGTCGTGTGCAGTAGACTGATGGAGGAGGGAGGAGAGTAGAGCTGTGTGCTGTGTTTAGAGGAGGGACTCCATCATTTAAAGAAGTGAAGAAGTTCCTGGTTTGACACTTAAGAAGGAAGAGAGGCGACAGGAAACATTCAGCGCCTTGTCATCATGAACGTCCGTCACACTTTGATCTGCGTCTTCTTCCTCTGTGAGTACATTCACGTTGTATTTCTGTCACTCTCTTGTTATTACAGCATTTTTACTTGTTTTCTGTATTGCTTGATGATTGATGTACTGTATTAATGTTTTAGGACAGTCTTGAAAAAATATGAACCGAGTTCAGAACAGTGACTTCCTCTAAATAACTGCACGTTT
>NW_020854223.1:0-3411 GCF_000972845.2 Larimichthys crocea | reverse complement strand
ACCATCAGCGGGATTGTGTTTATACATCACAACACAAATATTAAGTGTGTGGTCGGATGCCTTGCTTGAGGGCACACCAGCAGGAGCGCTGCAAAGTAAACCATCGGTTTAAGATTGATCGCAAGATGTTGGTACTGAGAGGCAGGATAGGCTGCGAAACGTCAGCTCCAGTTTGTCCTTGTTGTTTTGGATTTTAAGAAAGCAATAGAGGCTCACATCGGAGGAGTTTTTGAATCCCTATTTATTTGTATAAGGACAGGATCACAGCAAAACAACTTACCCAGTTTCCATTCCGTTATCAATCACGGTAGCTCCCATGTTCGGTAGACAGCTTCAGTTGTCATTTAATGTATTGCTTTTGTCGTCTTGGTATACATGTGCAGTCCTCACATTCTTGTTTTATGTTGTCAGCATCCTGGTATATTTCAGTTTGGCTGTTAAAGTCCGACCAAGCACAGAAAAAAAACAAAAAAGAAGCAGTCGGTCAGTTGAACCTCCTGCAGAAGAGTGAAGGCACATTTTTGTTGCCGTTAGTGGAGAATTATCTTTCTGGGGAGGACTCCCAATGGTCGACACTGGAAGACTGGTTTGCTGAAGAATGCAGCAATAAAGAGCGAGGAGAGGCAAATTCTTGTGTGTTCTTGCTGCGCTGCAGGTTAGATGACTGACACAGATGGAAAGTCTGCGGGTCGTGCGATGGCGATGTGGTATGCCTCAAGTTTAAAGACGAACCGGGTGGACTTCCTGCCCTAATCTTGGGCTGCCTAAAACTAGAGAGTGGTTGTCCGATCCAAGTTGATACATCCATGGGTATGGTGCATTTGTGAGTAGTTATTTTATCTCCGCATCAGCATTCCCACGCGACGTGCGAGGCCAGCACTGGGTGTGCCCACTGGTGTTTAGGTGTGCTTCTTGCCACGGTGCTGATCTTTGGTGTAACCTTGAGGAAGGTGTTGTATATTAACACCGCAAGGTTCCCAGGGCAGGCTACTTTTGTATTCCGATGTGTGGGTGGGATTGAACTGTCTAGGCATGCGCGCTGGGCACGTCGGGCGCTGCAGAGAGGGCGCAGCACACTTTTCCCGAATTGTTCAACGCTCCATGAAGCGCTCAGGCAGAAATGAGCGTGTGTGCTGTGTGTGAGTGGTGTGTGGTGTGTGTGAGTTTGGACGGGGGCTTTCCAGTCGTCCCCCCTGTGTGTGTGGTGTGGTGGTGGGAGAAGAGATAGAGGTAGTACAGGTTGGGAAAAGGGGAAATAGTATGGTATTCCACCTTCCGTGGAGCTAAGGTTGCTTGCCTGAGTGGTACACCGCTTGTGTGTCTGGTATGGGACGAGTGTGTGTGTTTGTACACTCTGGCACAGAGGATGTGTTTTCTTACATATAAGGCTCTGGGTGGTTCTTCTGGGTCTCTGTATTTCTTCTTCAGTTATTTCTCAGGATCATTTCGGCTGGGAATGGGATAGTGGCTGGTTGGAGGGACGGGTGGGGCGGCGTAACGTGAGCAACAGATGAAGAAGTCTGCACAAGGGATGAATAGTACCTTGGGAGGTCGTGCCTACAGTTTGTTACACGGTGTCCTCTACATGCAACTCCTGATATTTTGACGTGTTCACTTAGCTTTTCTCTGAGCACTCTGATAATTGTGCCATTGTAGGCGCATCGCGCCTGTCCGCTCAACAAAGCAACTGACATGTTGTACTTACTTTGCTATTTATAAAATTAATTGTTTTTATTATTTCTCCTCTAGGTATGTTATTCTTGTATTATCTATTTTCCAGCCACTTATGTGAACTTCACCTTCTGTCTTTGTTCTATTTTGACGATGTGTGGTGCTTAGGGCTGGTCAGAAGTCAATTTAGCAAACGACCTTTGCCTATGTGTACCCTGTTATGTTAGAAAAACAGTGTGTGAG
Organism: Larimichthys crocea; assembly: GCF_000972845.2. NCBI lineage: Eukaryota > Metazoa > Chordata > Actinopteri > Sciaenidae > Larimichthys > Larimichthys crocea. Next base: position 1,497 of record NW_020854223.1, on the reverse strand, counting down.
GACGAGTCATCCTGACCCAAGAGGCACACGTTTCATTAAAAAAATCTCTGGACAGAACGCTAGCAATCCACGATTTTTTGTTCTGAACTAGTGTCATGGAAAGCAACCAGAGGTCATTTTGAATCAGCCCGTTACAAGGATTCGGCCACTCGGCTACAGCATGAAACGGCGACGCGATGGACCCTCTGCGGCCCTCCTGGGTGTGCATCAATCCCGGATTGCGTTATATACCAGGGGGGTAGTTGTGAGAAAGTGGCGTCATATTAAAAGCATCTTCGACCTCGTTTGTAAAATAAAGTGACGTGATCCGATTTTTTTTTGATTTGTGCCTGAAATCACATGAGATCTCTTTGTTGAGTTTGTGACACTGCTTGCCGTGAATTGTCAACAATTCCACTGTCTCTTTCTGTCAAAAGAGGGAAGAGGACGAGAGAAAAACATGGTTTTTTGTCTCCGTGTCCTCCTTCCAAAATCGGTATTATTCTCATCGCTTTACTCGACCAATGCTCATTCGAAGTGCAAACAGGTTTTATTTCTGGAAAAGTAACCTCTGAAGGCAAGTGAGTACTTGATTGAAGAGTTTTTTTGTCCGGCCTCTGGGTCTTCACATTCTGTCTGCATTGCCTTGAGATGAACTTGAACGCCACTTCAAGTTGAAGTGTCGTAGACAGCAGAGAGCCGGACATGCTAATTTCCACAGGGTCCATTCTCAGAATGATTCATTGGACGGCTCTCGTGTTCTCTGCAAACACTTTGTCCATGTTCAGTGGAAGAGACCTTCGTTTAACTCTGATGATATGATCATGGTATCGATTACTGATAGCGCTGTCCATGGGGCAGCACGAGTGATGATTTATCTCTAGAGCTTCGAACGCACAAAAAAGTATGGGAAAATTGCCTCATATGTCGCTCTATTATCTGCTAGTCACATCAGTGGCTCTCTTAGGGGACATCTTGACTGGGTGGCTAAATAAAAAGCTTGCGTTCTTTGATATCCAGCCTCTCCAGGCGCTCTGATCGGCGTTTCAACTGACTTTTTTATTGTGTAAACCGTCTCATTTGGCTATCAGCCAGGTTGTTGTTAAATTTTAAATTCCTCAATGTGGGCTTGGATTGTGTGTGTGAAGTAAGTGGAGTTTTGTTGAATAAAAATGTGAAATAAAAACATAATCCACACAGTGATCCTGCTCTCCACTCTTCAGCCAAATGCTTCACATTTCTATTACTGACACAGTGTCTGCCTTTCCTGAGGCAGTCACACACCATGGAGACACATAGATGGAGCCCTGAGGTGGAAAAATGTCTCCTCTAGTTTCCCTCATTCACTTCTGCCTCTAAGTAAATGTTCCCTACAGGTTAGCTGTTCGTTCTCACCATCCACCGTCACATCACCTTCTTAATGCAGTCCAATAAGGAAGAGGGTTCAGAATGAGATTAGTGGTCCACTGATTACTCTCTAATGAGACAGTGAGGAGAGGTTGATGTCATTGTACAGAA
>NW_020854222.1:0-1042 GCF_000972845.2 Larimichthys crocea | reverse complement strand
CAGCATTCAGGTTTTATGAATACCCTCTGTTTTCTTTGTACAGCATCTATATTTCATTTGTATTTATATTGTATTTTTGTCTATACTGATACTATACTATTACCTATATTAGGAGCAGCACCTCATTGAAGCCCCCTGTAATTTCATTGTGCTTAGTTTGGATGTGTGGTTTGGTGAATTGTCTTAGTATTTTGATAAAACCAGCCTAGTTAAAATCTTTTAACTTCGCTTTGGCCCAAATCTGGCTTTGATTTTGGCAAGGTTATGGGTGGATGTCTAGGCCATAAATAGCCCAAATTAGGAAAGCCAAATTCATACCAAAAAGGAGCCAAAATTCACCCAAAACAAATTGTGGACTTCCAAAATATAGCCATAAATGTCCCAGAAGAGCCCCAAATCAGCTGTTCCCGCCCGCACCCAATCTTCTGGCTTGCCATAAACATGCCTTAACTTATGGATAACGCTCTTCTGGCTTGCCATAAACATGCCTTAACTTATGGATAACGCTAATCATACCACAGTTAAGCCAAAAGGCTTTCTTAACACCAAAAAAAAAACCAAAAATGCCAATGCCAAAAAGCCTATCTGGGTTGTGTTTAAGCAACTGGAAAAAAAACTGTCACATCATGTGTTCTTCTTCCACTTCACATGTTGTTTATTCAACCTGCACCAGTGATGTGTCGTTGGCGAACGAGCCGGCTCTAAGAGCCGATTCTTCGACAAGAAGTGAACGATAAGAACCGACTCCCGTCGGGAAGAGCCAGATCTTAAGCTGCTCCTGCTCAGAATCCAAAATGCAGGCAGGTTATTTTGATGGACACAGCATGGAGCCAATTGCAAGCAAGGACGGACTATGTGAAAGAAGGACAGGGCCTGTGGGTGTAGTGGTAGAGGAGTGGGCGGCAGTAGCTCAGTCTATGGGGACTTGGCTTGGGAACCGGAGGGTGGCCGGTTCAAGTCCCACATGGACCAAAAATATGGAAGGTGGGCTGGTAGCTGGAGAGGTGCCAGTTCACCTCCGGGTTAAAATGCATGTAAATAA
>NW_020854221.1:0-3129 GCF_000972845.2 Larimichthys crocea | reverse complement strand
GAGAGAGGTGAGGACGAGAGAAGGGGGGAAAAGGAGAGGGGGGGGAAGAGGGGGGAGGGGGGAAGTGGGAGAGAAAAAATAGAAAAAGGTGGGGGAAGAGAAAAGGAAGAAGGAAGGGGAGGGGGGAGAGGGCAGAGAAGAGACAAAAGGTGGAGAAGGGGAAAAAGGGAGAAGGGGCTAGGGAAAACGGGTGCGAGGCGATGATGGCTGTTTGATTACTTTTGATCTTACTGTACTGTTCTTGTACGCTGAATTCCATCCTATGACACATACACGGGCAGGCTATTAATGCACCCAGCAAGCGGCGCACACGGACGGAACACAGCAGGCGATAACCACAAGACACAACAGACACAGGGGGGGGGGGGGGGGGCGAGCACAACGACACACGCCAGACAGGAGTCAAGGGGGGCACAGGGGCAACATGAGTTGGGTTTCCTGCATGCCGTACCGTGGGGGCGTGAGACCGGGGGCATGCCCGGAGGGGGGGGGCACGGGAGGTGCTTCTGATTAGATGCTTGAAGCTATGGGAGATTATCGGTAGGAGGGCATGGAACAGGGAGAGCGGATGGCGAGCTACAGTTTTGCAGGGTTGATTGGGGTGTTGGTTTTTGGCGATTGTGGTGTGCATGAGTGTGGTGCGTGTGCATAGTTGTGGTGTGCCGAGATTTTTTTTGTACCGTCGGGATGACGGAAGTATGTTGGCCATTATGAGGTCCGGTCAAATAAGGATGTGAACACTGATCCTGTGTCCTGTGGGTGGGGAGGTTAACTTTCTGTCTCTGCCCTTTCGGTGGATCTCCTTTGTGTCCAAATCAACTGGTTCGCAAAAGGACGGAGGGGAGGGGGGGCGGGGGCACATGGTGTCGGGGAGAACGTGTGGGGGTGGTGGTGAAAAAGGGGGGGGGGGTGTTGTTTTTGGTGGTGTGTTGTCCCTAGCCTGGAGAAGAAATAGACTTGGAGGCGCAGCGCTGTTCTCGCTGTTTAAGAGACTGATGCGCTGTCTGATCTTAGAAGACAAACACAAAGAAAAAGAAGAAAGGTGACGCGGTAATATCTCTTATTGGTCGTCAATAGACGGCCAAACGTACATGACTATCAGCTGTTTGTTATTCGTAGTTGTAATTAGTTTTCGTCGTCTCTGTCTCAGTCCTTTTGGCTCGTCTGCTTCTTCTTCCGGTTCCTTCATTCTAAACTATCTACTGTCTTCCTTATCTAAACACCTTTGATCAGCTGCTGACAACGAAGACAATACAGACAGACAGACAATGCTTCACTTGGTGTCGAGCTTTTTGCTCCAGATTCACTGTCCTGGCCTGTCTGTCTTCTCCGCCAGTGGACAGCTTAGTGGACGTTTTCCACGTCACACAACTGAACCACAGACGGTTCTAAAACCTGGACGTAGTCTCTCTCCGTGACGCCCCGCAGACTGTCAAAACCTGGAGTAGTCTCCGTGACGTCCCCGCAGACTGTTCCTAAAAGCCTAAAAAACAAACCTGGACGTAGTCTCCGTGACGGCCCCGCAGACGGTCTAAAAAAACCTGACGTAGTCTCCTTGACGTCCCGCAGGACGGTCTAAAAAACTGGACGTAGGCTCCGTGACGTCCCCCTGCAGACTGTTCTAACGGAGGAGTCCCGTGACGTCCCCGCAGACTGTCTAAAACCTGTACGTAGTCCCGAGACGTTCCCGCAGACTGTCAACCTGGACGTAGTCTCTGGTGACGTACCCGCAGACTTGTCTAAAACCTGGACGTAGTCTCCGTGACTCCCCACAGAACTGTCCTAAAACCTGGAAACGTAGTCCTCTGTTACGTCCCCGCAACTGTCTAAAAACCTGGACGTGTCTCCGTGACGTCCCCGCGAGACTGTATAAAACCTGGAACGTAGTCTCTTTGACGTCCCCCTCAGACTGTCCCCTAAAAAAAAAAAACACGGGACGTGTCGCCGTGACTCCCATCCCCGCAACCCGGTCTTAAACCTGGAGTATCTTCCGTGACGACCCCCAGCAGACTGTCTGAAAACCGGGACGTAGTCTCTGTGACGTCCCCGCAGAACTGTCTAAAACCTGGAGTAGCCTCCGTGACGCCCGCAGACTGTCTAAAAACCCTGGACGTGGTCGCCGTGACGTCCCTGCAGACTGTCTAAAAACCGGGACGTAGTCTCCGTGACGTCCCATCAGACGTCTAAACTGGACGTAGTCCCTCCGATACGTTCCCTGCAGATTGTCCATAAACATGGACGTAGTCCCCTCTTGAGTCCCCAGCAGACTGTCTAAGCCTGGGACGTAGTCTCGCGTTACTACCCACACAGAACTTCTAAAACCTGGACGTAGTCTATGTGACGTCCCCTCAGACTGGTCTAAAGAACCTGGACTTAGTCTCTGTGAAGTCCCGCAGACTGCTAAACGCCTGGACGTAGTCCTCCTTGACGTCCCCCAGACTTCTAAACCTGGACTAGTTCTCCTCCGTACGTCCCCCGGCGGCTGTCCCTAAAAAACCTGACGTAGTCTCCGTGACGTCCCCGGCAGACTGTACTAAAACCTGGACGTAAGTCTCTTGACGTCCCTCAGGACTGTCTTTAACCTGGAGTAGTACTCCGTGACTCCCCGCAACTGTCTTAACCTGGAGACGTAGTCTCCTCCGTAGTCTCCCCGTGACGTCCCCGTCCCCGCAGACTGTCTTAAACCTGGACGTAGTCTCTGTGATGGTTAATGTGTTGGTAACCTGAACGCAGCACAGCTATCAGCTCATGTGCTGCGTTCACTGACCCTGCAGAGGAATACATTTTATTAACGCTGTCTCTACATGTTCACTTCACAAACACTGTTCTTACAGCTGGTCATGTGACTCACCTGTTGACAGGTGACCTCGCTCTGTGACAGATGTTTGAACATCAGGACGACTGCACAGAAATAAATAAGAACAAAGATGAAGAGCTGTAACGAGACCTCGATTACACTCACTGTGTGTGTGTGTGTGTGTGTGTGTTTTGCCGCAGTGCCACATCTCTCCTCCCACTCTGAGGCTAAAAACAAACGCAGCGGCTCTCATTACAAACACTGAGAGTCCAATCAATACACTGAGGCCTCTGGGGGCCCACAATGCACTCTGAGTGTGTGTGTGTGTGTGT
>NW_020854220.1:0-1012 GCF_000972845.2 Larimichthys crocea | reverse complement strand
TACACGCATTTTGTACAGTACTTACTTAAACAGGACGCAGAACACAATTTTAGGACGCAGAACACAATGCGTGTTCATACTGTACAGTACGCTGTAAAAAAAAAAGCATGCAAAATTACACTGAAAAAAATCAGCAAAATAGCGAGTCCGTGAAAAGTGAACCGCGATATAGCGAGGGACGACTGTACTACACTTTCCTTATAGGACAAAGCATGTGTGCACTAAACACAGAAAGCTATGAGTTTAAACTTCAATTGATTATGACTATATATTGGAAGGGGTCACATTTTTTTCTTTTATGCAATGGGGTGGATGTGACCCCTGGTCCCCCATGTAGATTGTGTGCATGGCTTCGCAAAAAAACCTATACCCCAGTGATCCCCCTCCCAAGCTAGTTCATATTGTATTGCAGCAAAAGGAACAGATGTGGAGAAATTATGGAACTACTATGATTGCTCTGAGGATGAACAAAACAAAATGGTGCTGGGAGAAGTCAGCATTTCTCTAACATATTGTGCCCTGGAGCAAATGAAATTGAACACCACAGAAGACTGTACATTGTATCCATTATTTTTTATGACTCAAACACATTTAGAAGTACGTACTGAGGCATCCAACAGTGAGAGGATTATGTTGTCCCTCACTGCTATTGGCTGAACAACAGTGAGTCCTGCAGCAATCAGTTCAGGATGCTTTTAACATCAGCCTTCCCAAAACTTGAGACACCCTGCACTTTTCAGTCTGTGTCACATAATATATCAGACCTGCCTGTGCTGTGCTGTTAATCCTTCAAGGCTTTACAGTAGGTGTGTCACACCAACCTCCTGCAGTTTTATCCCAAGTCTGAAATTGGCACAAACTTTACCAGAAAAATTGCAGCATTGGTCATTTGGCCAAGCACTTAAAAAGCCCTACATTTACATTTTCTGACAGAATTCAGCAAAATATTGGTTTAGCACCACAGAACCTCTGCTTGCTGATACTGTGACAAATTAGCAGAACTAGTTGGTCA